>NW_007873331.1:0-580 GCF_000696425.1 Galeopterus variegatus
TGCAGTGATAGAAAACCTGTTGTGTATTGCACTCAACAAGTGGCTAAACATTTCTCCTTTGGGGGGAAAAAGATTCTTTCCACTTAGGGCAATTCAAGGCAACAAGACTGTTTTGCTTTTGGTTGTAGAGAACTGATTTTGTGCACAGATATGAAAAACATAAATAAATAAAACACCCCTGGCCCACCCTCTCTCTGCCACATCAGGTTTCTTATATTTTTGCAAGGATTATTGGTTTCTGAAAATGCTGGTTCTCACACCTGAATAAGGATGAGGAGGGTCCATAGTGTATTTTGCTCATGGTTCTTGCATCTGGAAGATAAAAGAAAGAGAATATTTAATTTATATAAATTCTCTTAGAATTTCTTTGCTTCTAATATTCCAAACACTAGACAGTGCTCTGAGTTACTTTCTCCTGTTTGAACATGTATGGAAAAGAGTGGGGGTAAAAGGAGGGGATTTTGTTAAAGTAAGAGCTTATTTGTTTCACAATCCATGTTTCTTCTTCTTATTATTATATAAGTTCAAAAATCTAGAAATATTGGAAGTATTGCTAAATGCATAAACCTCTCCAGAATTT
>NW_007873332.1:0-580 GCF_000696425.1 Galeopterus variegatus
CATGTGTGGTTCCTTCAGTCTGGCTCTCTAACCTGCTGACCTTCTTACTAACTTTCAGAGTACTTTTTGGTTGTCTATGAGTTATTTCCAGAATTTATAGTCATAATTAGTGGGAAGGAGCAGGGAAGAATAAGGAGAAACAGGTCTACACCATTTTATCTGAACTGGAATTTTCTCCTTGCACTTTCAAAAAAGCAAAAATAGAAATCCAAGTATATGCACTTTATGTGTGTTTAGGAAAAGAAGACAACCTGTAGCACCATGCTCTATGAGTGTCTAAAAGAAAATCAGATCAGTGTTAACACTGTGGAAGACACAATTGTAAAACTAGATGAAAAATTATCAAAAACACTAATTGGGCAATCAGATTATTTGGCAAGTATCTTTAAATATTTACTTTAAAAAAGTGAAAATGAAAATCATACAATATGTATTGTGGGTGTGTTTAGGAAAGAAAGATAATCTTGAAGACCATGCTCTAAGAGTTGCTTTGGGTCTACATCAAAAGACTGGTGTAACATACCTACTTTTAATAAGGTTTAAACTTACACACATACACACACACACACACACACACACA
>NW_007873333.1:0-580 GCF_000696425.1 Galeopterus variegatus
CTGATTATCAGCTCAGTAGTACCCCTTGGGATGGGTACCATCTTTCCCAAGTAGTAAAAGAGTTTAAACAGTGTTTCAGATGAACATTTTGATAGAAGACAATGTTTCAATACCATAAAGGGTTCCAAATTTTCAGGAACATGATAGATTTTCTCACTGAAGTTTTTCATCAATGAAGTATTTGAACCTCCAGATCCTCTGACTTATTGTGTGCCTGGCCCTTTTTATTTCTGGAGTATCTAGGATGCATTTCATAGGCTCATCAGCAAGTCCTGTCTGCTCTGTCAGTCACACCACCTCTCCTGGAGTCCTCTGCAGGCACAGCTTCCATTGATATGATGATCAGAGTGATTGCTGCTGTGCCTGCCATAATGGGCAACCCTGCTAATGCCTGAGAAGTATTTGTGTGGGGGGAGGGGAGAGGGACACTGCAGTGAGTTGGGAGGAGTCTGCATGGCTGTGCCCTGGAGCCACACTGTTCCATAATGCCACACTGCCACCCTCTGCCACCATTGAGCCTGCAACAGTGACTCTGTTACAAGCTCTTGTTCTGATACCAAGTGAGAGACTGTTTTATGGG
>NW_007873334.1:0-580 GCF_000696425.1 Galeopterus variegatus
TTAATTTCTAGGCTTTGGGGTCCCAGGTACTCCTGTAGGGGCTGGATAGGTCACCCAGACCTTGTCCCTAAAGCCACAGGGGGAGGGTCCCTGTGCAGCATCAGATCCTCTGCTGGGTGCCTGGCTGCTCATGGTGCTGGGCACAAAGGGCATCTCTGGCCAGTGCCCCTGCCCCTGACAAGTGTACTGTGTTGGCTTCTTCACGGGAAGCCGCCCTTGCCCCTCTTCTCTTTCCAAATCTGCAGGCCCTCTTACCCATGGCCCCTGGGCTGACCCCAGTGCTGGCCTAGGGCAGGAATGGTCCTGGGGTTAGGGGCAGGTGGAGCATGAGAACTTCCTCCTCCCCAGGAGAGGGTCTGGGATGTTCACCTAGTGTCACCACGCTACTGTCCCTGGAGCCCAGAGGGGCTGCTGACCTTAGACCTTCCAAAAACTGAAACCCTGTGGCCTCATCCCTCTGCTCCTGCCTCTCCTTTGAGGTGGAGACTGTTTTTTTTTCCTTTTTTTTCCTTTTTGTCTTTTTTTCGTGTCCGGCAACGGATTGCAACCCTCGGTGTTGCGCCCGCACCTCACTCAGCCA
>NW_007873335.1:0-580 GCF_000696425.1 Galeopterus variegatus
CACCTCCATGTGGGTGGCACACCACAGCCACCACAATAACCATGGCTGCCACAAAAGTGGCCAGATGCTACAACCACCACGCGGATGGTCTGCCAGCCACTGGAGTACATTCACACAAGGAGAGTCACCAGCAGAGACAAAGAAAAGGAGAGGTTGTCTCTTTCCACAAAACCCATTTCAGAGTGACAGAAGAAGCATCTGCTCTATGATAGTATTTGGGGGACCTGATCACATCTCTCAGTGTTGGACAGATCATCTAGGCAACAAGTTAACAGAATAACCATTATTCTTTCAGAAGGAAAGAAGAAATCTAGGGTAATAAGAGTGGGGAGGGGAAGGGAATGGGGGAGAGTGGACAAGGGGCATAAAGAATAATTATGATTTGTAACAATATGTATGCTAGTAATATTGATTTGATCAGCATATCTCAGTGTTCAACCCCAAAGATATGTATAATCGATTTTGATTCAATAAAAAATAAAATAAAATAAAATAAAAAGACAAAGGGAGAAGTGTGTTGAAAAATATGGTAAGGTTAAGGTTGCTGACTGTGTGCAGATTCACATGTCTTAATCTTTGT
>NW_007873336.1:0-580 GCF_000696425.1 Galeopterus variegatus
TAAAAGATAAATGACTAAGTTAGAAGGTAAATGAAAATGTTATAATTCATATTTCATAGAACCATTAAAATATCAGGACAGGAAAGAACTGTTTTGGGGTTTTTTTTAAATGCTAAAAGCCTTTTTATTTCCTTCACCATTACTGTTTTACAATACAAATGTCACCTTGGGAATGCACAAAAAAACCCTACAGAAGATAATTCTGTTACATGTAAAATATAGAATGGATATATATACTTCTTCATTTTTAATTTCAATCTTGGAAAAGATCCAGCAGGTCATGCAGGTCCATCACAATTCAACTATATTCCCTAACTAATGTCCTTTAATTTTCCAGTGCTTCAGAACTAACTCACAAAATAATGATGGTGATCATAGTACAATTCTTTGAAGGATCAGTGTTTATCAGAAATTGTGTGCCTGATAACATAGCCAGATTCTTTATAATCGATTATGCTGTATGATGTAGAAAGTCCTTAATTTTTCACCTATTTCAATCTTTTAAAAATATGATTAAGGAGATCTTAAAGTTTAAATCATTGAAGACCATTAATATAGCCAATAAACAGGTGACCAGAAA
>NW_007873337.1:0-580 GCF_000696425.1 Galeopterus variegatus
CCCCATTACCGAGCCCAGCCCGACTGTGCCATGTGGAAGAGCACTGTTTCTGAGCAGAGGAACTGGTGACCAAGAGAAAGCAGACTCAGCCTTCTCAGAGAGATCACCAGCGGCCACAGGAGCCCACCCTAACCAGAGGTGAGTAATGAAAGACAAATGCCAGCCATGATCAAGCCAAGGGTCCCAGGAGAGGAGGAGACCTCCCAGTGGAGGAGAAACAGAGACAGGAATAATGTGGGGTGCAGAAAAGAGAATTCATGCAGACCAGGCACTAAGGAAACTCCACCATTAGCACAGTCAAGCCTGGATTAAGCAAAGGGAAATAGACTCCAGATATTAAAAATGCTGTAATAAAAGCTAATCTCCTCCCATAAAGAGTCCGTCATTCTAAGCTGAAGTATTTCTCCATATGTTACAGACTGAACTGTGTTCCCCCAAATGTCATTTGTTGAAGCCCTAACCCCAATGTGACAGTATGTGGAGATGGGGACTTTAAGGCAGTAATTAAGTTTAAATGTGGAAAACAAATGAACAAAATCATTAGCAGCAACCTCAGGAACCAACAAACACAGAAAACAAA
>NW_007873338.1:0-580 GCF_000696425.1 Galeopterus variegatus
AAAAAAAAAAAAAAAAAAAGTGACTGGATTGCCAGTACTGCAGCCTTGTGGACCACTTTGGCTGGAGAATCAACTTTGTATAAGGAAATAATTAGGCACTGAGCTGGATAGGTAGTTTGGATTCAGTCAGAAGCCAGAGAAAAAGGGAAAGGCAATTAAAAAGCATATTAAAGAAAAGAGTCACCTGTATATATTGGACATGTCCTTCACCATCAGTCTCCACAGGTACTTGTAAAGATATGACAGTGAGGTAAAAGCCCATTCTAATAACTCTGTGTCCTGAGTCTCCAGGATTGAGGTGATAGTCAGAAAAAAATCTTGAAAGTGTGGATAGAAATCCGTTTGCAGATCTCGTGCCAATTGTACAACCAAACTGGATTTAAAAAAGAAGAAACCAATTATCAGACATGTATATTTAAAAAAAGGCTGCAAATCTATTTAAAGATAGTAGATGGCCTATTATCATAAAATTAAACCAAAATATTTCTAAATCACATCTTAAGAGTTAAGCAAAGAAATCAGGCAGGAAGGCACACTCCATCACAAGTTGTAGTCAATTGTTCATATAGCATCAAAAAAA
>NW_007873339.1:0-580 GCF_000696425.1 Galeopterus variegatus
ATTTTAGTATTATAAGTATTATTTTATAAATTAATGCTATAATTAGTATTATTTTATAATAATTAGTATTATTTTATAAGTGGAGATTATCAAAGTGACATTTGAATTGGTATCTCTTGTTATGGTGATCATTTGTTGTCTCATTCTTCTTTAGCTGGAAGCACTATCTCATAGTCTGCTCAGGCTGTTGTAACAAAATACATAGACTGTGTGGCTTATAAATAAGAAAAATTTACTTTTCACAGTTCTGGAGGTTGGGAAGTTTAAAATCAAGATGTCAGCAGATTCAGTGTCTGATGAAGGACAACTTCCTGGTTCATAAGCGACCATCTTTTTGCCGTTTTCTCACATGGCACAAGAGGCAAAGAGTCTTTTTTATAAGGGCACTAATCCCATTCATAAGGGCTCTCCGCTCATTACCTAATCACCTACTAAAGATCCCACCTCTTAATGTTATTACACTGGGGGTCAACATTTCAACATGTGAATTTGGGGGAAACATAACATTCATTACATTGCGCATCCTAAATTTCCTGTGGTGGTCCACTTTCTCATCATTAGTTCATGCTATTCTGTTGAA
>NW_007873340.1:0-580 GCF_000696425.1 Galeopterus variegatus
TATTTTGGGCAAGTTCCTCTAAAATATGTACCATGTTCCTGAATATGAACTTGGTTACAATTTTTATGAGTATTGTTTATTGCATCTGGTGTGACCTTTGTCTTTAAAGTCTTTCATTTTTCATTTCCATTTCTTTCTTGATCTCTGGCAAATTACTATTTAACATTTCATGCTATCTTGTAATTTCTTATCTTTCGAAAGACTTCGAGAAAAGTCTATTCATAAACTACAGATTTGGAAGAATACATAATGAGTCAGGAAAGCCTTCCCTTTCTGGAATCTAATTGAGATTCCCTGGGTTAGATGAAGAGAGTCTGAGAGAGAGCAAGATTTATGTAGAATTTGCGAGTCCCTTGAAAAAGAACTTGATGAGGAAATGATAGCACCCTCAAATAGGACTAGGAAACTAAGAAGGGAACCCAGAGCCCTGGGAGACACAGACTTCAGAGGACAAAGGCTGGGTACTTTGTCCACAAAGACTGGCCAAAGGCTGCCTCACAGATTGTCCCTTGTGCTGACGGGGACCAAGAGCAGCTGAGACATCCTAAGCAGCCAAGAGTGGCATAGAAATTGTCAGGGT
>NW_007873341.1:0-580 GCF_000696425.1 Galeopterus variegatus
ATTCCCCAGGTTTTTGTCCTCTCGTCACAAAACTCACTAGATAATTTCATCTATACCCATATTTTCGTTTACTACCTATAAACTGTTAACATACAAGTGAATATTCCCGCACTGATATCCATCCCTAGTGCTACTCAGACACCCAACAGTCTGTTGGACATCTCCATTCTGAGGTCTTAAAGTCATCTTAAATTCAACTGCCAGTCAACTCGAAACTCATGCTGTCACGCCTCTTCTAAAAATTTATTACACTGCCATCCACTCACATTTTAAAAAAAGGCAAAAAAAAAAAGGGATTTTATATAATGACAGCAATGATGACAACAACAAAACATATTACCAAAAATATTCAAAACAGCCCAAATGCCCAAAAGAGGAACAATAAAATTTAACAATAAATTTATTGCCAAGGTAGAATTTTTATACTCATAAGAAATAATAGGTACATTAACCTGCATAAATATAAAATAATTTTGTAAGACATATAAATGTGTCATATATAGGTGTGCATGACACACAGAAAGAATACACACTAAAAAGTTGACAGTGGTTACCTCTGGGGAAGTAAAAGTTGGAGAGA
>NW_007873342.1:0-580 GCF_000696425.1 Galeopterus variegatus
GGGATTTTAATAAGGCTTGGCAAATGATCAGGCCACAAAGTCACACTGTAAATGCCAATATCACCCCACCCCATCCACTCCCGAAGAGGTCCCAAGAGCAAAAATTAAAATAAAACCAAACAAAATGAAATAAAATAATGAACAGCAAACACAAAGAATCTTTAATGGAATTTTTTTTTCCATAGAGAGTGATCCTTTCATAAAATTGCTTTAAAGTCCCTTTTCTTTGTATTCGTTAATGCAAAGAGAAAACAAAACTAATAGCAAGGTCTCAATATTCCTGAAATTTTTTTTAAGTTTTGTGATTTAAGAATAAAAGAAAGAAGGCAAAGATAAATTTCTTGCAGGGGCAACTATGGAATCTACCCAAAAAGTCCAGGTTGTGTTCTGAAGCCAATTGTAACTAATTTCAGTGATGATAAAAAATGAACTCACAAATTGCTCTCAACCCTTCCAGCCTAAGATAGAGGAAAAGGTTGCAATTTCCAGGTAGAAAAAAAAATCGCTTCATTTTAAAACTGTACAAAAGAGACTGAATTTTTTTTTCCTTTTTGTCTTTTTTCTTGTCCGGCAACGGATC
>NW_007873343.1:0-580 GCF_000696425.1 Galeopterus variegatus
AAAAAAAAAAAAGTTCCCCCTAAAATCAGAAACACAGCAAGGATGTCTGTTCTCATGACTTCTACACAACATTGTACTGGAGGACCAGCCAGAGCAATTAGACAAGTAAAATGAATAAAAGTCATCTGGAATGGAAAGAAAGAAGAAAAACTATCTCCATTTTCAGATGACATGATTGTATACATATAAAGTTCTAAAGAATCCATTAAAAAATGTTATAGCTGATAAACAAATTCAGCCATGTCACAAGATACAAGATCAATATATAAAAGTTAGTTATATGTCTGTGTAATAGCAGTGAACATTCTCAAATTAAATTTACAAAATCTATTAACAATAGTAGCAAAAAGAATAAAAAACTCAGGAATCAGTTTAACAAAATCTGTGTTTGACTTTTGCAATAAAAACTATAAAATGTTGCTGGAAGAAATTAAATAAGGTTTAAATAAGTGGACAGACATTCCATATTCACAGAATGGAAGTCTTAATATTATTTCAATGGCAGTTCTCCCAAATTGAATTGCAGACCCAATGCAATCCCGTCAAAATTCCAACCTCCTTTGCTGCACAAAAAAGACAA
>NW_007873344.1:0-580 GCF_000696425.1 Galeopterus variegatus
GTTGTTTGAAATGTTTTATTTTCTATTTTCTACCATGGAAAAAAAGGGTAAGGTTGCGGGCAGCAGTTCATGTGTGTGTTTAGTATTCAAAGGTCAAGAGAAATTTGAGTGAGGTCCATTGAACTCGCTGCATTTTTCTTACTTTATATTCTGTAAGTTGGAACCAGGCTTTTAACTCTCTCCCCTCCAGACATCATGAAGCTGTCTTGGAGTTAAGTCCTGTGGTAAAGCTACCAATTGGTAGATAGAAATGGACAGTCTAACAACATTTGCTGTTATTTTGTTTTATGTTAAAAATATTTTCTCGTGGAATCTCTCTCCCAACTCATCCTCACACTTTGGACTTGAAACTCCCCCCTCTCTAGACCGAGATTCTTAAAATTCATGCATTAGAAAGGACCTCAGAGGTCCCTTGGTTGAACCTGCTGGAATGTGTTCCACAAAAATCCTCCTGGTGATCAGCGGGTCCCAGCTGGAACAGGCCTCACAGCTATCAGTGAGTTCATTCATTCATTTATTCAATAAACACTTACCACATGTCCACTACATAGTAAGCATTTATTGAATAAACACTTATTAT
>NW_007873345.1:0-580 GCF_000696425.1 Galeopterus variegatus
GATTCCTCACCGTAGTGCACTCACACTGGACATCAAATTTAATTCCTCTTCTTAAAACTTACAATTAGGTGACCTGCTTTGTATCTCCCTGTGAATGGATGTAGAGGGTGATTCTAAGCTATACTTTGCCTTCTTCCTAGGGTTGCTTTCTATATCTACACCCACTCTTTAGATCAGTGTTGTCAATTAGAAATGTAATGTCAGCCACAAACGCAAACCATACAAGCAATTTTAAATTTTTCAAATGTTTCTTTAAAAAGTAAAATAAGGGCCGGCCCGGTGGCGCACTGCTACAGTGTGCCACTTGGGAGCGTGGCAGCACTCCCGCCGAGGGTTCGGATCCCACATACAGACCGGTTCCCACTCACTGGCTGAGCGAGGTGCGGGTGCAGCATTGAGGGTTGCGATCCCGTTGCCGGTCCCGGTCCGGTACGGGCGCGACACTGAGGGTTGTGATCCGTTGCCGGACATGAAAAAAAAGACAAAAAAAAAAAAAAGTAAAATAAAACAAATTAATTTTAATAATATACTGTATTTATACTTTATACTCAATATAGCCAAATTATTATCATTTCAACAT
>NW_007873346.1:0-580 GCF_000696425.1 Galeopterus variegatus
CCTCCTCTGATTCAACATCTTTGTCCACCTTATTTCGCTGAGTGCAAATACATGGCAATTCATTGCAAAGTGAATGGCAAATTTTGCTCCAAAACACTCCCAAAACAGTAATCTATGGCAGTGATGTTAGAGAACAGCTCAAGTCATACATAAAGCCACTGACCAGTGAGGGACAGCAGATTCAGCAGGGTAACAGCTAAAGAAGAGATATTCAAGAAAGATAATGACTTCAAAGGGTTTAAAGGAGCATAGCTTAAATACTAAATGACTGAGAGGAGACTTGGAAAAACTGATGAAGCTTTGGTATATCCGCGTAAAAATAATTCTCTTTAGGATCATGGAGGAAAAGTCAAGCACAGAGCGAAGGACAGTATATTGTGCGATCACCGTCTTGGCACGACAATGACATCCCCAAATCGCTCATCTCACTTTCAAAAATTTAATTTCACTGAGGTACAATTTACACATACAATAAAATGCACCTGTTTTAAATTGCAAGTCCCTCGTACATGAGTTTTGGTAAATTTAGACAACCATGACAGCACTGCCACAGCAAGATATAGAACGTTTCCATTACCCC
>NW_007873347.1:0-580 GCF_000696425.1 Galeopterus variegatus
TATTTTATTTTATTTTATTTTATTTTATTATTTTAACCAGTGAAGCCATGCCATTTGAGTCTGGAGTTTTCTTTGTGGAAAGTATTTTGATTACATATTTAATTTCTTTCATAGTATAGGGCCATTTGAATTTTCTATTTCTTCTTGGGTCAGTTTTGGTAATTTTTTCTTTTATGGAATTTGTCCATTTAATCAAATTTGTTGGTATAAAATTGTTTATAATATTTTCTTATTATCCTTTTAATGCCTATAGGGTCTGTAATGATATCCCCTCTTTTATTTCTGATATTGGTAATTTGTGACTTTTCTCTTTTTTCTTGATCACTCAAGAAAGAGGTTTATCTATTTTATGGATCTTTTCAAAAAACCAGTTTTTCAAATAACTTTATTTAGGCACATGTGATATAAAATAAATGTGTATATTGAAAGTATACAATTATGAATTTTGATATATGTGTACACATCACCACAATTAAGGCACAGAGCATATCTATCACCCTCAATATTTCTTTGTGCTTCTTTTTTATTTTTTGTCTTTTTTCCGTGTCCGGCAATGGATCGCAACCCTCAGTGTTGCCCC
>NW_007873348.1:0-580 GCF_000696425.1 Galeopterus variegatus
TTGACATGGTTATGGAGACTGACAACTCCAAAATATCCAGAGTAGACCAGTAGGCTGGAGTCTCAGGGAAGAACTGATGTTCTTGAGTCCAAAGATAGTCTGCTGGAAAAATCCTCACTTTTTCATGGGAGGTGAATCTTTTTCTATTAAGGAATTCAGCTGATTGGTGGAGGCCCACCCACGTTATGGAGAACAAAGTCTGCTGATTTAAGTATTAATCTCATGTAAGAACAACTTTACGGAGACATCTAGAATAATGTTTGACCAAATATCTGGGTACCATGTCTTAGCCAAGATGATACATAAAATTAAACATCACTCAAAGTCTCTGTGAGAGCCTAATACACTTCTCATCTTATTGTAGTTAAGGAATATAAAAATATACTGCATAAATAAGCTGGTTTTCTAGATGTATAGTGCAGGTTTTCAGGGAAGCTTTTTATGTGTATTTTGGGGCAATTTTTTTAACTTAAAAAATGAAGATGTAATGTGCATTTCTCAGTCTCATTTGTTTTTTTTTAAATGGTGTTTTCTGCCAGAGAACTAAATTCATACTTTAGGAATCCAAAGTAGAAACTTG
>NW_007873349.1:0-580 GCF_000696425.1 Galeopterus variegatus
GACTTGTTGGTTTGCTGTTAATAGCCCTTTGAAAGGTCAACAGATCACAGTTCAGTAGCACAGTCATATTTTCCACATTACAAAAAGGGCCCAGAAGCAAGTTTTTCTGAGATACCGTTATGTTTAAGAAACATTGCATTAAGAAGGCACTTGAGGGAAGAAAAGGAGGAAATTCCCAAATGAATGCAAATGTTCATGTCTGGATGAATTTTATAAATAAAAGTATTAACTCCTTTACTGACAAAATCATTAAGTGGGTAACAGTGTCTGGCTTTTTAGTTAATCAGCTCTTCCATGCTGGAACTTCAGCCATTCACGATTTGCAGATGGGCAAAGTCAGACCTAGAAATGCTGTGTCTCTTCCATAGTTACAAAACATATACGTGAAAAACAACAACAACAAAAAAACAGAATTCAGATCCAAGCTTTCTGATTTTCAATTTTCTAACCATTGTTACTGAAGGTCAGCAGGCATCTCCAAAGACCCAACTGCCATTTCAACAAAATAAAAAGAACCCCCCCCCCAATCTAAGAAGGGGGAATAACGCAACCCAGATACAGTCCTGTGACTCTGCCTCAC
>NW_007873350.1:0-580 GCF_000696425.1 Galeopterus variegatus
GGGGGGGCACACACATACATAAATATTTAATTGTGAGTATCCATAAGGTTTACAATAAGAACTACCCAAATTAACAATTTCATACTGGTGCCTTGTTTTTCTCACTTATAAAGCAAAATCTCTAATTGATGAGTCATAACCCACTGGTATTCTCAGACCATTGTGATCCGAGAAAGTTTTCTGGAGTTAGATGTTTGGGTGCTTACACTGCCAACATTCATAACTCCTGTTATAGCTTGTGTATCCCATATCTCTCAGACACACTGTCAAAATAATGAGATGGTGAAAATGTGAAGCCATCTCAGTGTTTAAGACCCAAATCTGGTACTTCGGCTTTGCATATGCCACAGACAGGATATGTCTATGGGATGCTTTCAATTTGACAGAAATCTTCTACCTGCTCTCTCATCACAAGTTTAAAAAGCACAAGGCCACACTAATGACATATTTAAAACTTCTAGGTCAAAAAAACCAATTTGGTTTTATTCTCATGTGGACTTTAAATAAATGTACACCATTTTACTTAATGGCCAATGAACCTTTAAATAATAGTAAGACAGAAGAAAATTTTCAGCAATTA
>NW_007873351.1:0-580 GCF_000696425.1 Galeopterus variegatus
CCTCAGTGTCGCGCCCGTACTGGACCGGGACCGACAACGGGATCGCAACCCTCGGTGCTGCACCTACAACTCGCTCAGCCAGTGAGCGGGAACTGGTCTGTATGTGGGATCCGAACCCTTGGTGGGAGCACCGCCACGCTCCCAAGCAGCGCACTGTAGCAGTGCGCCACCGGGCCGGCCCAGTACTTTCTTTTTAATCTCTGCTCTCTTAATGGATTTCTGAACAAGCTGCCAGAAGACGCTACTTTAAGCCAAGCTAGAGTTCACAGGTCAGGTGGCCTTCATTTAAGGCTGTTGAGGCTAGAGCCTAGGAGGCTGGAATTAATTCCCCAGTTGACATACAATAAGTCTACTCAGGAGCAGTGATCACAATGGGCATCCCCTGTCTCACTCACATAGCCTGTTGTTCCTCTACCAGGCCCATTTTATAGAAGAGGAAACTGAGGCTCAAAGCACTTGATAACTCTCCTGGGGACCACAAGCCTAATGAAAGCCAGAGCCGGGACTGGGGAATTCTGACTTGCACCATTCCGCTGTTTCTGCCCCACCCTTTATCCCCATTGCTGTCGAAGCATCTGCC
>NW_007873352.1:0-580 GCF_000696425.1 Galeopterus variegatus
CTGCTCTCCTAAAGTGCTATGTTGGTATCTGTCTACCTTCTGGAAGAAAACTCCGAGCCCTAAAAACCAGGGCCTTACATCATGCCAAAACACTGCAATGCTGTCCTCAGTGGAATCTGACCAAGAAGTCTTCCTTTGAAAGATAAACTTAGCTCAGACTTTTTCTGGGCTCCTGCTTTGGTTTTGATCTAGATATGCAAGTAGAAAATGCCCTTATAATCTCTGAGACAGTAAGGGTGTTCTTGCATATTTGTAAACTATCCAAATATGTGTATCAGGTCTATGGAATCCACCTACAGTCACTGTTGGCTATCTGCAAGTGCTTAGAGCTGACTGAAGAAATGCAGGTAGCAAGCAGAACTCACAGGTAATATTTGGTCACACTGAAAACTCATATCATCCTGTGTGTTGCTAACACTCCTTTATCTTCACTTGCTAACTTTCTATAAGTCATATGGCTTAAAGTACAGGTAAATGTTCATCACACAGTGGGAAGTGAATAATTAGTATAATATGACGGAAATCAATAATTATTTGCTTGAATTTTCTCTATGACTCACAACAGTCTGTGACATCTGTT
>NW_007873353.1:0-580 GCF_000696425.1 Galeopterus variegatus
TCTACCGCCAAAATACTAATTCAGATTCTCGTTACCTCTCAGCTACCCTGTTCCAATAGATAAATAGATGACCCACCATTTCTTTGATGCTTCTGCTCAAAATCACATGTCATTCAATTTGAATTAATTTTCCCAAATATCTAGCTCTAATAAAATTTAGTCAATTATTCCCATATCAGTGCCCTAGAATTTGGCAGTCTGATTGCCCTACCCCGCTTCACACACTCACACACTTAACATCTTTACCCATGATGATAAAAGAGTGATACACTTTACTGCACAAAATGCCCAGCTAAAAGTTTTGTGGCCTTAAGAATAGAAAGCATAAGACCAAGGACAAGATGATCTCTATTATATTCTTACTCATCTTCTGACAGCAACATGTACTTACCATCTACCATAAACCAGATACTGGGAAAGATATTGAGAATATAAACATGAACAAGATTAGCTTCTTGCCCTAAGTTGCCTTATTGCCTAGTGAGGAATATAATTTGCAAAGATGTAATGTTTATTTTCAATTTATCTTCCTCCAAGAAAATTCAATACATTCAATTAAGAAGAATAAAAAAATGTTGGA
>NW_007873354.1:0-580 GCF_000696425.1 Galeopterus variegatus
GGATGTGTTCCCTGGACTTTGGACTCTGCAGCCTCCAAAACTGGAAGCAATAAATATTGTTTCTTTACAAATTACCCAGTTTCAGGTATTCTGTTATAAGCAACAGAAAGGGACTAATACAAGGGCTGAGGTAGAAAGAGATTTGAACATGGGCAGAAAGCAGTAGAGTGGAACCTACTGTTTAACTGGATACTGTACTCAAAGGTGCTTCTGTGAAGGAGCCAGTGAAACACCAAGAGGGCTCTGGACGATACTTAACGATAGAGATATGTAGTTCTTTTTAGTGCAATGGTGACTCTGTGTCACAACACCTGGTCAAACCTGGGGAAGGAGTTTCAAAAATAGAATAAAGGTGAATGGTGGGAAAGTGATAATGGAAACGTCTCTCATCAACAAGAAGAGAACTCAGATTAGGTCTTGTTACTCGCAACATAAATCTAAGCACAACAGAGCTCACCCACCCTGCACTTGTGATGTTTGTAGGGAAATGGTAAGTTCTCAGTGATTGTAATGTTTTTGTTGTGCTGCTTCCAGAATCTTTTTCTTTTTGTCATATGGGAAGTGATGAGGTCTGGTGGCT
>NW_007873355.1:0-580 GCF_000696425.1 Galeopterus variegatus
ATCTAAGTAAACTCATCAGAGCAAGCTAATCGATCTAAGTAAACTCATTAGAACAAGCTCACCGATCTAAATAAACACTTCGCACCAAGCTAATTGATCTAAGTAAACTCATGAGACCAAGCCAGCCGACCTAACAAAACTCATCAGAGCAAGCTAATCGATCTAAGTAAACTCATTAGACCAAGCTACTCGATCTAAGTAAACTCACCAGACCAAACCAATCAATCTAGGAAAACTAATCAGACTAAGCCAATCGATCTAGGAAAAATAACCAGACCAAACTAATTGATTCAGGAAAACTAATCAGACCAACCTAATCAATCTAGGAAAACTAATCAGACACAAATAATCCATCTTGAAAAACTAATCAGACCCAACTACTCAATCTAGGAAAACTTATCAGACCCAACTAATCGATCTAGGAAATCTACTCAGACCCATCACATTGCTCTAGGAAAACTAATCAGACAAATTTAGTCGATCTAGGAAAGGTAATGAGACCAAGACAATCGATCTAGGAAAAGTAATCAGACCAATGTAATCAATCTAGGAAAACAAATCAGACGAAGCTAATCGATCA
>NW_007873356.1:0-580 GCF_000696425.1 Galeopterus variegatus
TTATAATCAGTCAAATGATTCCTTTACTCATTCATTCATTGTGGAACTCTTTAAATTCAATTATTTGAAAAAGGGTCTTCAGGCCGGCCCGGTGGCGCACTGCGCTAGTGCACCACTTGGGAAGCGCGGCAGCGCTCCCGCCGAGGGTTCGGATCCCACATACAGACCGGTTCCCGCTCACTGGCTGAGCGAGGCGCGGGGGCAACACCGAGGGTTGCGATCCCGTTGCCGGTCCCGGTCCGGTACGGGGGCGACACTGAGGGTTGTGATCCGTTGCCGGACATGGAAAAAGACAAAAAAAAAAAGAAAAAGGGTCTTCAGTTATTTTAATCCCTATAACCTGGAATGTGGGTCACAACGTGTATGAGTGCACACTTTCACAGCATGTTAAAAAAAACAAAAACAAAAACAAAAAGGTAGTGCTCTCATGTAGATAGGTGGAAACCTTCTGATTACTTTATTGAATAGGTAGAACCAAAAGTTTTGTTGGTAATAAAAATAATCTTTTTTCACAATCATTTGGAGTGCTATAAAGGAGCTGTTGTCAATAAAATCTGTGATTATTACTATGGTTTTGTTC
>NW_007873357.1:0-580 GCF_000696425.1 Galeopterus variegatus
ACAGGAGGGGATGATGAATAATCAAAACATTTTAAGGTCAATGAATTTGTGGTTTACAATGTTGGAAAATTGCTGGGGTAGATAGCCTAGAGTAAGTGGACTGGGAAGATAAGAAAAATTAGTAGAAGAGTGAGATGTGAAGATCAGTGTTACAGGCATACTGCATTAATTGTTATATGACAAGGTCTAAGGCATGATCATGGGTGTTGAGCTTATAGTAAGGCAGAGGAAAGAGTGTTACAGGTGAGGAGGTTAAAGATTTGAGAGCTCATTGGTCACTGGATTATCCATATGGAAGCTGAAGTCACTGAAAATGGTAACTAGAGAAAAGTAGAGGGAAAGAGAGAATCAGGTACTATATTCCTTGGTGGATGAAGGAAAGAACATGGAAAATCTGAGGATGAATACAGGGAATAGCAGGAAGTATAGTCAGATGGTACAGGCTTCAAAGGAGCTGGGGCTTTTGAAGGTGAAAGAAGGAGAAATGCTTTGGACACATCGGTGAGAACGAGGCAGGAGCCTAGCACACCTGTAGGTCATCACTGATGTAGAAGGTGTGAGGAAAAAAACTGTTTCTCAT
>NW_007873358.1:0-580 GCF_000696425.1 Galeopterus variegatus
AAATATATCTGTCCTCAGCCTGGCCCCCTGTGCTGTTTTCAGTCCCTATGGAAAAAGAGTTTAGAGCAGAAAGTTTCAAGAGCTGTTTTCATGAGGGACCTCATGAGACTTAGAGCCCACGTCCTGCTGCTATGGGGCCCTGGTGACAACGTGGCATGGAGCTGGGGAAAAGCCATGCTCCCTAATGTTACACAAAGCCAGCTCCCTGTACTGGATGCTGGTGTTCTCATGGTGATCCCTGACAGCCCAGACAGCAGAGTGGTACCCTCAAGTGGCTTCTTGGGTGGGCATATGAATGAGAGGAAACCAGAGGAGGAAAGGAACAGTAGGGACACTGCCACTGAAGTAACCAGTGGATGGTTCATGGGCATGCCCATGTGGGCCAAGAACATGAATTTTGTCTTATTGGAATTCTTTTGAATTCAACCGGATTCACAGGAAGGTGGGCTGGGGATGTTTGGGTTACTGTGAAAGTGAGACATTAGAAGGCCACATCCCTGCTTGCCTGGCTGGCCTTGGGGTTTGCTGTGGTACACAGTGACTACAGTGCTGGGTTCCCTCAAGGTAGTGCCTCTGTCTC
>NW_007873359.1:0-580 GCF_000696425.1 Galeopterus variegatus
TCTATTGCATAGGGTCACCTATAGGAGGAATGTTGCTAGGACTTTTGCCTGGAATTCTGATAAGTGACTTTCTTGAAAGAGAAGAAAGTGCAGCAGAGGACAGATGGGGCTAATAGGCCAACCTGTCCAGGATTCTAAGATTAGGAGATAACCTTTAATGTGGTTTTACTGAATCAGCACATCACAAGCAGTAACTAAACCTCCATCAATAATAAACCCGTCCCTATCAGGGGTCAAGATCCAGAGAGGAAGGCTGGGGTCGTGATTAGAGCACAACATACAAGGCTGAGCTCCTGTGTTTTACTCAGTTCGGCCTCCTTCCTAATTGTGCAATCTTGAGGAGTTTTCTAACATTCATAGGTAGCTAGCTAGGTGATAAATAGAAAGATTGATAGGCAAAATAAATAGACAGCTTATGTTGCCCACCTTTTGAAGTTATAAAAATAAATACGTAAGAGTTTGTGTGTCTTGTAAGCATTAAAATACTTTATCCCTATATCTGATATATTCTTGCATACGCAACTCTAGATTAATACACACTTAACATGTACTTACTAAATTCATGCAGTCTGAACAAATT
>NW_007873360.1:0-580 GCF_000696425.1 Galeopterus variegatus
AAAAGGCATAATGTTTTATAGCCTCAAGATCTACTCCATAGGGACGCAGGCAGAGATACGTGCCAAGTCATCTTTAGAAGATGAGCTGGTTGCGGTGACGGTATGCCTTGCTTGCACATTCTACTTCTTAATGTCCTAACCACACTTCTGGGTTGTTGTCATGCAATAAATTCTACTTTTGTGGACTACAGGATATTGCAATTATATTTTTGTTCAGCCAAATGACCAATTCAATAAAATTTGTATTTAAATGAGATATATTTGCATAAAAGAGAGGACATGAATAAACTCACAGTGATATCATTCCTGGGAAAGTCTACCAGCACAGACAGTTTGATAACAGTTTTATTAAATTAAGGTGAATTATTGGAAAGCAGAATTTTAAGAAATATGCAATTACAATACTCTGCAAGTTGCAAGTAAGTACTATCAAATTGTTTCCATATATACCTAAAATTTAATTCCAATTTTGCTTTCATCATAGACAAAAACATTTAATAGGTGTTATGTGGAAATATTTATTTATTTTTTATTTTTATTAATTTATATTGTTTATTATTAGCATATTCATTATTACAGA
>NW_007873361.1:0-580 GCF_000696425.1 Galeopterus variegatus
TATTTTTTAACTCATCATTTCTGTAATGAGGATAATAATAGCAACCACCTCTTAGATTGTTGGAGAATTAAAATGAGAAAACATTTACCCACAGTCTGTTGTCCTGAATTTTTGTGGCCAGATGTGTGGACTTCTAAAAAATCCACTTTAAAAAAGGGTGACAAGGTGCAAATAATGTATACTATGTGAAACCTCTATTGGGCTACAGGCCAGAACTCTATAGTCAAATACATGACACTATCAGGTAAGGCCATTGGGGGAAAAAAAACAGTTTTCAGAGCTTTTTGGATTTCAGAATTAGAGGAAAGGGATTATAGGCCTGTATATTGTATAATGGTCACTGACCTGTGAATTTGATACTGAAGGCCACCTTAATGTGCCATTGCAAGGTATATTAAGTAATTTTGGATCCTTCAAGGTGAATGCTGTTTTCCTCTTTTAATGTCTCTGATCATTGTTTTCCTTACTTGTAGAATGGGGATCATAGAATCCAACTTGCAAGGTGGTCGTGAGGTTTAAAAATAATGAATATAAAATGCCTGGAACATAACAGACCTCCATGATTGGTGGTTGCTATTGG
>NW_007873362.1:0-580 GCF_000696425.1 Galeopterus variegatus
CAGTATATAATGATGAAAGGATCTATCCATCAAGAAGACATAACAATCATAAATATATACAAACCTAATGTCAGAGCAGCCAGATTTACAAAACAAACACGATTAGATCTAAAGAAAGAGATAGACAATATCACCATAATACTGGGGTACCTGAACACCCCACTCTCATCATTGGACAGATCATCTAGGCAAAAATTCAACAGAGAAACACAAGGTCTGAACAACACTTTAGACCAACTGTTTTAGGCAGATATCTACAGAACATTCCATCCAACAACCTCAGAATATTCATTCTTCTCATCAGCATATGGAAAATTCTCCAGTATAGATCACATGTTAGGTCACAAGCAAGTCTTAACGAATTCAAAACAATTGAAATTATTCCACGTATTTTTTTTTTTTCTGATCACAATGGATTAAAATTAGAAATCAATGGGCTGACCCTGTGGTGCACTTGGGAGAGTGCGGTGGTGGGAGCGCGGCAACGCTCCTGCCATGGGTTTGGATCCTATATAGGACTGGCCGGTGTGCTCACTGGCTGAGCGCGGTGTGGGCAACACCAAGCCAAGGGTTGCGATTC
>NW_007873363.1:0-580 GCF_000696425.1 Galeopterus variegatus
GTATTTAAAATCTATACTGTAGTATAACGGATATGCAAACAAAAAAACACAACAAACAAAATTGCACATGCTTAATGTGGACTGTTTGATGAATTTGGACATATACATACATGCATGATACCATCACCACAAACAAGATAACGCACATATCCATCACCTCCAAAAGTTTTCTTGTGTACTTGTTTTTTTTTCAATGTAATTTAATTTTCTTTTTAATGTCATAAGAACACTTAGCATGAGGACAGTCCGCTTTACAAATTTGTAAGCACACATTACAGCCTCAAGTTTTAATAATGCCATTCACTTCTACCAGCTCAAGGCTGCAGATAGTGATCCAGCTTTCAAGACAGCAGGGTTGAATACAATCTAGACTCTTGCCGTCACACTGTTTGTAATGAAATGGTACAATTTGGCTCTTCTATTTCTGGATTCTGAGGCCAAGCATAGACCCTTTTGGCCACTTCTTAGAGAGGTTCCTTTTCTTATTTCAGTTCTAGTGCTGTAGAGCTCCAGGAGGGCCATTAGCCTTAACTGGGGTGGTGCTTCCCACAATGCAGCAGCCAGCCAGCCCCACACCCAC
>NW_007873364.1:0-580 GCF_000696425.1 Galeopterus variegatus
TCAAAATGGTCCAAAGACCTAAATGTATGTGCTGAAACTATAAAACTCCTGGAATAAAAAATGGCAAAAATTTCACAACACTGGATTTTGTAACGATTTCTTGGTTATAACACCAAAGGCACTGGCAACAAAAGAAAAAAACAGATGAATTTGACTTCATCAAAATTTAAAACTTTTGTGCATCAAAGGACGCTGCCAATACAGTAAAAGGGCAGCCCCACAGAATGGGAGAAAATGTCTGCAAATCACATGTCTGATAAGGAGTTAATATCCAGAATATATAGAGAACTCCTAAATATCAACAGAAAATACAACCCAATTCAAACATGAGCAAAGGACTTGAACAGACATTTCTCTAAAGACATACATATGGACAATAAGCACATGACGAGATGCTTAACGTCACTAATCATTAGAGAGATGCAAATAAAACCCACATTGAGACACCGCCTCACACCCATTAGGATGGCTACTATCAAAAAAATAAAAAACAAAAATTAGTGAGGATGTGGATAATCAGAAGCCTCTGTGCCCTGTTGGTGGGAATGTAAAATCATGCAGCCACTATAAAAGGTGTATA
>NW_007873365.1:0-580 GCF_000696425.1 Galeopterus variegatus
ATAATCAAATGCATAGAATTTGCTCATCTTACAATTCATTGTGTTCCATGCTCTGTAATGCAGTCTTAGTGTTAAGAATATAACATAAAATAATGATTTTTCCCATTTACTGCAAACCTTGATTGTAACATTATTATATAAAAACCATCAATGGATAAAAATGAAGGTTATTTACAGGATTTGTTTCAAAATAAAGGTCATACTATGAAATCAGCAGCAAAACAACAGCTCCACGCAGTTTGTTGCACTATTATTGAAACTGCCAAACAGTCATACTTATCTGAAAGATCAGAAGTGTGATGACACTTGTGTGATTACAACTCTGGGGACTGCATGTTTTTATCTTCTGCTGAAAGCCTAAGCATTTGATGGTTGGTGATAATATGGAGTGAATTTAACAAATTTGGTCCCTCCTTTCTAGACGACTATAGACAATATTAACAAATATGTTACTCGTTTTTGGTCTACTGCCCAAACTAACTTTTACAATTTTAGTCGAGTAGATATGACCCCCTCTCATAAAAAGCAGTATGGCCTAGAAGAAAGAGCCGTGGATTGAAGGCAAAAATGATGTTCCAGT
>NW_007873366.1:0-580 GCF_000696425.1 Galeopterus variegatus
AATGTTACCTCCTTTGGTGCATTGTTCTTACCTTATTCTTTAATTAATTAACTAGCTTTTTAAAATATTGTGTCATAACTTACATACAATACAGTACATAGATCTTAATTCTGTAGCTTGGTTAAATTTTACATGTGAATATATTTATGTAACTACCTCCAAGATAAAAATAAAGAACTTTTCTGTCAGCTTATTCTTGAGCCGAGCTCTTGATGCTTGAGAAACAAAATCTGTGCCCCCAAGTCCAGGTGAGGAACAATATATACATTTCTACAAGCTCTCTCCTTCCCCAAAACATCATTTTTTTCTACCTTCTGAACTTTTCAGGCCATGAGTAAATTGCTCTGCCTCAAGGGCAGCAGAATATCTCTGTAGTCCAACTACTGTCCTGAAGCACTGGAGTGGGCCTTTAGTATTCCAGGGTTTTGTGTCTGTTTTTTTCTTCAACCACATATAACTTTATTGTTTTAATCTTATTTCCACAATTACTAATAAAGTGGAGCATACTTTTTATGTTTGTTGGCCATTATAATTTTGTGTTTTGCTAAGTGTTTGTTCACATTATTTACCTATTATTATA
>NW_007873367.1:0-580 GCF_000696425.1 Galeopterus variegatus
CTTAAAAAAGCTGTTAAAGAGAAATGATAACCAGTCTGTGAACAGGTATAGTCAGTTATGTACAAAGCCTAGGAAAGAGTGACCATGGCAGTCCTACCCAGGGCCCAGCCATCCGCATATTATGCTCAAGTCATTATTCTTGTGATGCGGGGTAACAATCAGATACAGATCCCATACTTCAGGAGCTTCTAGTCTTGTAAAGGAACCATGGGATCTACATAAATATCAGTGAAACCTGATAGAAAGAGCTAACTGGCTTAAGTGAAGTTTAGTTAAATTAATTTGGGAGTATATAGGAAGAGGATATTGACTGGAGCCAGAGAGGTGAGAGAATACTTTGTGGAGCTGACATTTGAATAGTCCTTAATATTAAAGTGGGTGGGATTGGACCTACTGAGATGAATGGAAGAGCATTCCAGACCATACCTAAAAATACAAAAAAGTGAGGTTTAGTGATAATATTTTGAGGAACATTAGAATATTTATATTTTATGTAGCATTTTAGCAGGGCGTTACGTAGATCAATAGTAAAGAATGAAAAACCTATGCCATCATGTTCAATATTCTTGGTGTATGAGCA
>NW_007873368.1:0-580 GCF_000696425.1 Galeopterus variegatus
TCGGGGCTTTCTCTGAAAGCAGCTAAATTTTTCTCTTTTCTCTTCCTCTCAGGCTCACGCAGAGTTTCTGTCTCTTCATAACTTCGTTTGTACTCAACCTGCTGTGGTCTCTCTGTTCTTTCATTTTGTTTCCCTCTGAAGTGTTTCTCAGTTCCTGTCTCTCATGTGCATGAGATGCACACAGCCCTGCAGGCTTTTCATGTCATGCCCAGGATGGACTCTCAGGTCACTGCCCGTCCCAGGTCCAGGCTGCTGAGAGTGGATGGAAGGGATCATGGGCCCTCTGTGGGTCCCCAAGGCCTCCTGTGGTAGGTTCACTCCTTGAAGGCACATGCCAAACTCCACTGAAGCACGATGTCCAAAGATCCACGTTCCATGCCCTTTTTACAGCCTATGCCGGTCGCCTATCGTAAGGGGCTTGGTTGGACGTGCGGTGCCCGTGCCTCTGTGAAGACTATCATGCCTGACAGTGAGCCCGCGGAAGCTCTACACAGCAGCAGCTGACAGAATACCTGCTGAGTTTCTTTTTTCAAGAGAAACATTTAATAGTTTTTTTCTGAAATAAATTCTGTATTGAGCT
>NW_007873369.1:0-580 GCF_000696425.1 Galeopterus variegatus
AAAAAAAAAAAAGTCATCATCCATAGTGACTAGATTTCTTCCTAGAAGATGAGACATCCATCAGGCCAAAGGAAGAGTGTTAAAGTTATGCCTTTTGCTGAAACAATCCCTGAGACCCTTAAATTCTTAAAATTTTAATCAAAAATAGTAATGACAATAATGAAAATACTTATAATAATGATGATAATAAAAATGAAAACATTATATGCAAGAGACGTTTAGACTATAAATAGATATTAGAAGTCTCTTCTAACAGTCTTTTTTGGCAAGAAATGAAACTGAGGCCAAGGAGGTTCATTTACTCACGTGCTGACATAGAGAAAATTTGATGTTGACACTTTCTTAGCTTTCTTTCTAAATTCCATGTTGCTGTTATATATAATTATGTTAAAAATTGTGTGATCTATTATCCTCACCTTAAATGGCCGCATTTTGATATGTTGGAGTTACAATGACTATATTTTATGAGAAACAAAACCCTATGAGGAAGGTAATTGTAATGAAATTGTCAAAATAATATATGCAATATACTCTTTTGCTAAAATACTAATAAATACAAATGAAGCATGATAATATTTTA
>NW_007873370.1:0-580 GCF_000696425.1 Galeopterus variegatus
AATGTATAATTTACAAACTGTAATATGCACACAGTGTATAGTATAGCTTAAGTGTATAGCCGTAAAAATTTGCACAATATGTATTCATGTAACCACTACCACTATCGCCAGTAATAAATTTCCTCAGTCTTACTGCTACTCTCACTCACTTCTCCTGGCAAATACTGCAAAAACTGCTTCTGTCCATATAATTTTGCTTTCGCAAGAATGTCTTTCACTCGAATTGTTGAATATGTACTCTTTGGTCTTGGCATCTTTCATTTAGTATAATGTATTTGAAGTTTATCCATGTTGTTACCTGTATCAGTGGTGGTATTTTTCTTTTTTTTTGTTTGGAAGTGGTATTCCATAATATGGTATTTACACAATCTTTTTTACTGTTCATCTGTTGAGGGACATTAATATTAGTTCCACTGCTTGGTGATTACGAATAAAGCCAATGTCATCATATATTTCCCTAAAGATTTTTGTGTGAACATGTTTTTATCTCATTTGGGTAAACACTTAGGAAATACTTCTTAACTTAGGAAATGCTTTGTAACAGCAATACCTTCGTAAGCCAGCATAACAAAGTTAGACA
>NW_007873371.1:0-580 GCF_000696425.1 Galeopterus variegatus
TGTTGCACCCGCACCGCGCTCAACTAGTGAGCGGACCAGTCTCTATATGGATCCAAACCCTCACCGCACTCCCAAGTGCCGCACTCTACCCAGTGCGCCACCGGGCCAGCCCAAAGTATCCTTTTTTTTAATAAAGCATTTATTGACTAGTACAAGCTCAAAGAGTTTACATAATATTTTCAATGCAATATCTAGGAAGGATGTTGGAAAATCCCACGAGGCATGAGAGGAGAGCACCTTGAGGTGGCAAGTGTCATAGAAGAGGTTAGTGACTGGATTGAGATGATGACTAGGGGGAGCTAGGTCCCTGAGCACCAGCACACGTCCTGTGCATTCAGGGCCCCACCCAGTGAGCTGGTCTAGGGGACGAAGGATGTGGGGCTGGGAGAGAACTCACCCTGGGGACCTTGAAGGAGTCCATTTCTGACCTGCCCTCCCTCCCCTCATAGCAGTAGGGGAGGGGATCTGGGGAGGGCCTGGAGTGGGGCCTGCCTTGGCTTGACCCTTACCCCCAGGAACAAGAAGCTGAGGAAGGGATGATGGCCAGGCCCAAAGTGACTCACAAAGGACTTCAAATTGT
>NW_007873372.1:0-580 GCF_000696425.1 Galeopterus variegatus
AAACATGAGAAGTGCCAGGTTAGGATAAAGATCAAGAACGGGTTGGCAAACTATGGCCAATGGGTCAAATCTGGCTCAGTGCCTGTTTTGGTAAATAAACTTTTATTGGAATATGGTCACATTCACTCATTTATGTATTGTCTATGGCTGCTTTCATGCTACAACAGCACAGTTGAATAGTTCAACAGAAACTGAATGGTCTGCAGAGCCTAAAATATTTGCCATCTGGCCCTTTAAAGAGGAAGTTTGCTGAACCCTTGTCAAGAGTATTAGTTCCAAAATTGGTCTGCTTGGCTTAAAATCATGTCTCTACTACTTTTCGGTGTGTGAGGTTGAGCAATATACCTCACCTGTCTGTGCCTCAGTGTCTGAATCTGGAAACGGGATAAGAGCACATACCTGTAGTTGTTATAAAGATTAAATGGTTGATATAAGTCAAGTTCTTTGCATGGTGCCTCCCACACAGTAGGTTCTCAATAACCATCAGCCACCACTGCTAATACTGCTAGCAATTATCACAAGTTATAATTACACATTCCTGCTTTATCTTTTCTCCTGTCTCCCTACCAGACCAAAAACC
>NW_007873373.1:0-580 GCF_000696425.1 Galeopterus variegatus
GACACGTCTGTTGGAACATGGAACATAACAGTTTAATCACTATAAGAAAACACAAGGTACATAAGACACTAATTCCAGCAATAATCCAAATTCTTATGTTTAAGCCAGAAAACCAGTGGGTAGGATTAAGCCAATGAGCCAAATCATTTAAATGATAAATAGTAATCTTTTGAGCTTCTTGAAGCTGTTTAATTTGTTGTTGAAGGTTAATTATTAAGTTTTGAATATCTTCATGTAAATCAGAATAAAAAGCTCCATGTAAAAGTCTTTGTACATCCTTCCATATAGTGGAGGAATTAAAGTTCAATTTGAGATAGAAGCTCAAAGGTCATATTTTGAAAAGAGCCATTCTTTGTGCTGTTTGGATAGAATGAGAGCAGTTGTAGCTATAGAGGCAGTAAGAATGTCCAAGAATCTCTTAGGGTGCACTCTCTCTAGGGCAGAGTTGGCTTGCTCCAGGGCAGAATTCCCCATCCATTGTCATGTGAGGTTAACAGGTAACCAAACTTCTACTCTCTATTTTAGTATAAACACATGAGAAATACTAAGATTAGAGATATTATAGTGTAGAGGAGATGGA
>NW_007873374.1:0-580 GCF_000696425.1 Galeopterus variegatus
CCAAGAAGCAACAAAAAATGTTAATAGTAATTAACATTTATTAAGCATTCTTAAAAATAAAAATGTATTCACTCATTTAGTCTTCACAACAAACCTATAGATAGGTACTATTATTTTCTTATTTTGTGGATGAAGAGACTGAGAAACAAAGAAGTTAGGTAAATTTCCCTTACACAGTTAGTAAGAGGCAGAGCCTGGACTCAGATTCCTACCACCTTGCTTCAGAATCCCTACGCTCAACTGGAGCGCCTCTAAAATAGAACATGTCAGGGCCATCAGCCGATGCATCAGTAAGACAAATAAAACAAAAAGGCAGAAAATGGATAGTTACGTGATAAGATAGATAGATGACAGACATGGAAAAACAGATACATACATGAGCAGTGAATAGATGAATGGATGGAGAAACAGAAAGATGAACGATGGGTGTGGAATGGATGAACAGGCAGGTGGACGGACAAATGGACAGAGAAAAAGACAGATTAATATGTGAATGATAGAGCAGGAGCTGGCAGAAGTCACATCTGTGCCCTTCAGATGGAGTTGCTTGGAGGCAGCAGGGGAGAAGAGGGCTTTGGTG
>NW_007873375.1:0-580 GCF_000696425.1 Galeopterus variegatus
GCGCCGCCGCGCTTCCCAAGCGGCACACTTATCCAGTGCGCCACCGGGCCGGCCCTTTTTTGGTCCTTTCTGTGACCGGTAAGGGGATCGCAACCCTTGGCTTGGTGTTGCCCGCACTGCCCTCAGCCTGTGAGCAAACCAGCCATCCCTACATAGGATCTGAACCCGCAGCGGGAGCGCCGCTGTGCTCCCAGCGCTGCACTCTCCCGAGTGCGCCACAGGGTCGGCCCTCAATCTATCTTTTAAAAACAGATGAAAGATACACGCCATAGACAAAAAGTGGGGTGGTTAATTTTATTTGTCAACTTGACTGGGCCACAGGGTGCCCAAATATTTGGTTAAACATTATTTGTGGGTGTGTCTGTGAGAGCGTTTCTGGATGGGATTAACATTTGAATCAGCACACTGCGTAAGGCATGCAAAGAGCAAATTGCCCTCGCCCATGTGGGTGGGCCTCATCCAATCTGTTGCAGGTCTGAAGAGAATAAAAGACGAAGAAAAAACTCTCTCTCTCTCTGTCTCTCTGCCTGTTTTCAACATTGGTCTTTCTCTTGCCTTTGGACCCAGTCTGGCATTTACA
>NW_007873376.1:0-580 GCF_000696425.1 Galeopterus variegatus
GTCCTTGAAAAAAAGATACGAAGCCTAGATAAATGACAATGATTCCATTTTCCTTCTTTATGTCATCTAGTTCACAATAATATTTTACATCCAACATATATTTTTGATATCTTCTTCATCCCTGTATCTTCAGTGTCAAAACTAGTTCTTCATTCATAGTGACAGTCTAGTAATATATTTTTGTATTAATTGTCATCATGTTGTGTTTAAATTGGAGATTTCATTATTCTCATGGCATTCTTTCCTGTAATACAACATTATGCTTTTCCTAATTTCAGTAAGTTTTCTTATAAACACTGACCATATTTTATTACCAGAAGAGAGGAGAAATAGGCTGGGGAAATAATTGAGGGAAAATTAGTAGCAGAAGCACAATGAATCATCTGCAACTTTGATCTGGTTGAAGAAAAACGAAAAGAGTTAAGGCAACTAATGCTGTTCAGCATTTGTCCATTAAGCACTAAAAGCATGGGGCTTCACCAGATAGACTGCTGACTGCATCTTCCATGCAATGCTTTTCTCTATTGGCTTCCACCACCACATTTATCTTTCCAATTCTTGGAGACTCTATTTTTTTTTT
>NW_007873377.1:0-580 GCF_000696425.1 Galeopterus variegatus
CGGGAACCGGTCTGTATGTGGGATCCGAACCCTCGGGCGGAGCGCCGCCGCACTTCCCAAGCGGCGCACTAGCACAGTGCGCCACTGGGCCGGCCCCCCCAAATTAACTTTTTAAGACCACAAACAGAATGTCAGTGCTGGAAGGAAACTTAAGTGTCACTAACTTAACTGAGGCCCAGAAGATCACACAGTCAACTCATGGTAGATCCGGAACCTGGTTTACAGAATCCTTGCTTAGTGTTCCTTCCTCCCTAAGATGCTCCCTTTAACAAGGGGTCAAGTTGAGGTACAGAACCCACAGTTTAGGCTTCCAGACAGTGGTACTTTTTAAAACAATAGTTTTTTATTTTTATTTTTTTAATTTTAATTTTTTATTTTATTATAGTGGCCCATCACTGAAATCTCCCTCCCTCCTCCCTCTCCCCCGTCCCACCCAACAATGTCCTTTCTGTATGCTTGTTGTGTCAACTTCAAGGAATTGTAATTGCTATGTCTTCTTCTTCCCCCCAGTTTTTTTTTTTTTTGTGTGTGTGTGAATTTATTTATTTATTTTTAGCTCCCACAAATAAGTGAGAACATG
>NW_007873378.1:0-580 GCF_000696425.1 Galeopterus variegatus
CTGAGAACCAGGAGGCCCAAGGACCATGGCAGGAGCAGATGGATATCTTAGCTCAAGAAGAAAGATAATTGCCCTTCCTCCTCATTTTTGTTCTATTCAGGCGCTCAACAGATTGGATGATGCCCACCCACACTGGCAAAGGCAGATTTTCTGAACTCAGTCTACTTACTGATTCAAATACTAATCTCTTGCGGAAACACCCTTACAGGCAAACCCAGAAATATCTAGGCATCCCTTAGCCCAGCCAAGCTGACACATAAAATTAACCATCACAATGCATAAATGTGTTTCTGCATCTATTCAGAAGATTGTATCGTTTTTCTCTTTTTTGGTGTGGTGAATTACACTGAAAGATTTTTTTTTCTGATGTTAAACCATTTTTGTATTTTTGAGATAAATTTTTCTTGGTGATAATGCATTTTAAAAATATACTGTATTCGATAATATTTTGTTTAGGATTTTTGTATCTATAGTCATAAGATTAGTGTAGGGCCGGCCCCGTGGCGCACTTGGGAGCATGGTGCAGGCGACACCACACCAAGGGTTGTGATCCCCTTACCGGTCACGAAAAAGACAAAAA
>NW_007873379.1:0-580 GCF_000696425.1 Galeopterus variegatus
CCCAAAAAAGGGTTCAAGGAAGAAGTAAGTTTGCATTTCCTAGGCTAAAGGATTAGGGCTTGGGAGAGGCAGTTGATTAACATCTCAAGGCATAAAGTTACCCTCACTTTCTTTCCCTGGAAATAATCCACAAGCCATAGGGAAATTCATTCTAGCCAGGGTGATCTTTAGGAACAGTGGGGCTAAATATCACAAATTGTTCAGAAATCTAGTTGCTAATTCAACATCTGGATTTCCATTAATCTCCCTGCAACATTTTGATCTAAAAATAAGAAATATTTTTTTAAAAGTTAAAGAACTTGTATTGAAATACCTGTCTATAGAGCTATATGAAAATCCACAAGATCTTATTATTCCAACAACTCTCATGCAGTTGGTTGGACTACAATTGGTCTATCAATACCAAATTCTCCCTACAAGTGCATAATGGCAATTAAACTAATGCTGAACATTTAAGGAACATTATGAGGAACAATTCATTTTTAAAGGTACCTGTTAGAATGTGTTGCATTCTGCAGCTTGTAAAGCAGTTTTATTTACAGAATCTCATTTAATCATCACCATAACCCTGTAAGGAAGA
>NW_007873380.1:0-580 GCF_000696425.1 Galeopterus variegatus
ATAGAACATTAATTTCATGAAGGCATGGGTTTTGTCTAATTAAACATAAACTGGTTAATCTTGACCGAAAGCTCCATGTGTAGTAATATTTATTGGGAAAGGGAAGGGGATTTATACTCTGAAAAAAATTATGAAGCTGTTATTAGAAATTTAAAAAAAAACTATATTGAGGGATCATATCTGTTAAGTACGTTAATTCCAATATTTTTGTGCCTTGTGAATTTCATCTTAAGTGCAGCTGACATGGCTCACAAAGTAATACCTGGTTATACCACACCTGAGAAATTCTCTGGCTACAAAGAATGGAACAGAGTTGCATGAAGTGCTCACTTGTGTATAGTCTATTACTTATTTATTTATTTATTTGTCTATAATTTAAATCAGAGAAGTCAGGAAATTGTTTAAAAAGCAATGATGATTGTTTTTGCATTATAAACAAAAATAATATAGTCTTGGAAATTTACAAGTATTGGTTTTCATGTAAGTTCAGATCTCTGTAAATATGTTTTCTTTCATTTTCAGCAGGTAGTTTTACCACTTTAAGAAAACCCATACAAAACTAGAATTTATAGGATAGAGG
>NW_007873381.1:0-580 GCF_000696425.1 Galeopterus variegatus
ATCAATCAAAGTAAACTCATCACACCAAGATCATCAATCTAAGTAAACACATCAGACCAAGCTCATCCATCTAAGTAAACTCATCAGAGCAAGCAAATCGATCTAATTAAACTGATCAGACCCAGCACATTGATCTAAGGAAACTCATCAGACCAACCACATCGATGTAAGTAAACTCATCAGACCAAGCTAATCGATTTAATTAAACTCATCAGACCAAGCTAATCGATTTAATTAAACTCATCAGACCATGCTTGTAGATCTAATTAAACTCATCAGACCAAGCTCCTCGATCGAAGTAAACTCATAAGACCAAGCTCATCAATCTAAGTAAACACATCAGAGCAATCTAATCGATCTAAGTAAACTCATCAGACCAAGCTCCTCGATCGACGTAAACTCATGAGACCAAGCTCATCAATCTAAGTAAACACATCAGAGCAATCTAATCGATCTAAGTAAACTCATCAGAGCAAGCTCATCGATGTAAGTAAACTCATCAGACAAAGCTCATCTATCTAAGTAAACTCATCAGAGCAATCTAATCGATCTAAGTAAACTCAACAGACCAAGCCCATCG
>NW_007873382.1:0-580 GCF_000696425.1 Galeopterus variegatus
CAGATCCTATCACGTGCACCATATTCAAGAATATTCTGTGCTCTCTATTGAGCATGCCCAGCCACTAAATTTGCATAATCCAGCCCCTTGTGGTCTCATTTTCTCCTGTTGGTGCTAAAAATAGGTCTAACCGGTAACAGTAACTTTCCTCCAAGGGAGATCCCAGAGGAGATGGCTTGAGACCTCAGGGAGTGGCTGGAAACCCAGAGGCATGTCCTGAAACCTGAACTCAGGGGAACTGGGTACCTCTTGTATCAACAAGACAAGGTAGGTCAGAGAATTTCTTTATGGCCAGATAGAAAGGTGGGGAAAGATTAGAGAGAGAGAATCTGTTTTCTGAGGTCTAAAGTGATCCCATATTAGAACAACAATAGCAACTAAAAAACAATAGCAACTATATGAGAGATGAAAACCTGTATACATATATTTATCTTATAACATCACAGTCATCAACAAAGTTTGTGTATTGTTTCCTAATCCCATTCTTCCTATTAACCCTGTCATTTTTATTTCATGAGTTTGCATGGTAGTGTTATTTTTAGGAACATGTATATTGTTCCTGAACATGTTAGGACTATTG
>NW_007873383.1:0-580 GCF_000696425.1 Galeopterus variegatus
GTGTGGCGGCGCTCCCGCCGAGGGTTCGGATCCCATATAGAGACCGGTCCGCTCACTGGTTCAGCGTGGTGTGGGCATGACACTGAGGGTTGCGATCCCGTTGCCGGCCCCGGTACGGGTGTGACACCGAGGGTTGCGATCCCGTTACCGGTCATGTAAAAAGACAAAAAGGAAAAAAAAATTGCCAAAGCAATACTGTTTTTATTTTACACAAATTACAGGTCTTCTATAAGATAATATATGTGGAATAACAGAAAAATGAAAAATCTTATTAATCATTTTATGAGAAATTAAGTCAGACATAGCCTAAGGTTAAAAGTGTGAGTCTATGAATTGTATTTATTTATTTTTTGAAATTTATTTTATTTTATCTTAACTTCCCAGTGTACATTGTAGTTGGTTTTTGTGTCCCTTTACCCGTTCCTCTTTCCCCCCCTCTACCCTCCCCCCAACTAAATCATATCTGTTCACTGGTCTTAACGAGCTCAAAGATTTGTGATTGTTGTGTCTTCTCCCCCCCCACCCTTTACTTGTTTGTATATTTATTTACTTATTTATTTTTAGCTCCCACAAGTAAGTG
>NW_007873384.1:0-580 GCF_000696425.1 Galeopterus variegatus
CCAAGTCATGGGTTAAGATCCCCTTACCGGTCATCTTTAAAAAAAAAAAAAAAAAAAATTACTTTCAGGGTATGCATATAAGGTGTAGATGAAACATAAATAAGTTTTGAGTTTAGACTTGGATCCCTTCTCCAAGATATCTCATTATGTATATGCAAATATTCCAAAATCCAAAACACTTCTGGTCTCAAGCATTTCAGATAAGGGATACTCAACCTGTAATAACGATATATTTTATACTCAAAAATTTTTAAGAGACTAGATTTTAAGTGTTCTCACCACAATAAAATATGCAAGGAAAAGCATATGTTAATTAGCTTGATTTAGCCATTCCACAATGTATACGTGTATTAAAACATCATGTTGTGCACCATAAACATATATAATTTTATTTGTCAACTTAAAAAATTAAAAAGAGAAGCTACAAAAAAAAGAACATGCTATTGTTAATGATGATTACAAAATAATTTAATGATATGAAAATATGTGCACAATACGATGATAAATAAAAAAGCAGTGGCTCCCGCCGAGGGTTCGGATCCCACATACAGACCGGCTGCTCACTGGCTGAGCAAGGAGC
>NW_007873385.1:0-580 GCF_000696425.1 Galeopterus variegatus
TTTGGTGGGGGAAGGGAGAGGGACAGACAGGGTCGGGGCCCAGGTGGGAAGGCTGGAGTCCATGGTGGTGGCGGTGGGAGTAGCTGGTACCTGCACAGTTGGGGAGGGCTGGCCTGAGGGGCGCTGGAGTCTGCCCTGGCCTCTGTCCCCTCCCGAAAGGCCTCCTCTTCATCCTCCAAGATCCTGCTGCACTCGCAGCCCTCGGTGCGCTCCCAGGTGGCCTGGTCTTGCTGGCCGCTCTACGGGGAACCTTAGGAGGTGGGGGCAGCTCACCTGGACTCCCCAGTAGGGGCAGGGGCAGTGGCATCGGCTTCCTAGGTTTCCTGCAGCAGGGCCCCTGTGGCTCCTGCCCAGGCAGCAGCGAGCAGCCCGGGAATGGGGCAGCGGGCGCCGCTGCCTCTGGGTGCGGCCTCCCTAGGGACAGGTCACCTCCAGCAGGTCTGTCTGTGCTGGGAAAGGCATGGCCTTCCCAGAGGCGGCTGGTGGGAGACATCGCCTCAATCACCTTCAGGGAACGACGGGACAGGAGACCAGATGCCATAGCAGGGACCTCCTTCTTGGGCCGAGAAGGAAAGAGGCG
>NW_007873386.1:0-580 GCF_000696425.1 Galeopterus variegatus
CCATTGCATTTCCCTCTAAAGTTTTTAATATACTTTGTTAAATCTATTCCTAAGTAGTTCACGTATTTTAATGCTATTGTAAATAGCATTTTACTAAAAACTTAATTTCTAATTAATTGTAGCTTGCATATAAAAACACAACATAATTTTGTATACTGTCTTCTACCCAGTGACTTTTTAGTTGCAGTACCTTTTTTTGTAGGTTGCTTCACATTTTCTATATCCACGATCAAGCCATTTACAAGTAAAGACATTTATCTTGTTTCTTTCCAATCTGTATGCTTTTCTTTTCTCTCTGTCTCCAGTTTGTTGAGAATTTTTATCATGAATGAATGTTGTATTTTGTTAAATGCTGTTTCTGGGTCTATTGATATAATCATATGATTTTTTTCATTATTTTAGTTGAATATGGTTAATACATTGATTTTCAAGATGTTAAAACAATTTTGCCCTACTGGAATGTTTCCAGTTTGGTCATGAAATATTACTTTTTCTGTTTTTTTGTTTGTTTTTGCTGGTTTTGATTCACTAACATTTTTATAAGGAATTTTATGACTCTATTTATGATCGTAGTTTTCTT
>NW_007873387.1:0-580 GCF_000696425.1 Galeopterus variegatus
GAATCACCCTGAGCAATTTCTTAAAGAATTAAAATGAAATGTTTCTGGGGTAACAAATCACCCAGCCTTACGGCTTGGAGTTTTATCACTCTCCAGCTAATGGGTCTGAAGAGAGAGAGAAGATTCTCGAGACTGCCATAGAGACCCCGCAGCCACAGAGAAACACAGGAGCTGCTGTAGGGACACGATTGTTCTGGTTACAAATAGGCCTCTTCCCAATGCCCTGGCGACAGGAAGGAGAGGACTGATGGCCGTGGAGAGAAGGGGCAGGTCAATCAGGGCGGGGCACAGGCCCGGAAGCTCCGGGCAGCTCGGTGACCAGAAGCTGCTGCGGGTGGACTGTGGCTCTGCTGGGCACTGACCGCGCACAGTTCTCTAATATCTCCCTCCGTTATCATGATCTGGTTTGGTTCAAATAGTGGCTGTCTGAACATGGGACCATTCATCATTTTATGAAGAGCCAAAAGTGGACATCTGTCCTGGAAGTGACATTTTCTTTGAAAAACAGGGTGTAATGATTTACCAGGTTACTGTATTTGGAGACTGGCTTAAATTTGGTGTCCTAGAGGAAACATTACTC
>NW_007873388.1:0-580 GCF_000696425.1 Galeopterus variegatus
TAATCATATACATTGTATATTGACAAAATAAAAATTTAACGAAAAAAAAAAAAAGAAAATGGAATATTTCTAGGGCTGGATTCCACAGATAGCATGTTAAAAAATACTTTTAAAAATTGTCTCTATACAGTTTACACTGGCCAATCAATTAAATCAAGTATTTAATTTATTTTGCTTTTTGGTAGAATTACAATACTTGGAATTTGAAATGATCAGGCAGTCATTTTAGCTACACTAATAAAATTTAATCTACCTTCAGCACACCAATCAATTGCTCAGTTATAATCTCTTAACGTTAGTATGGAAGTCTACTTCATTTCAGGGGAACACGTTTTTGGCTTCAGATTAAGGAGTACATGTTCAGCAAATAAGTACTGGCTTCATCTGTTGTGAAGCTGTGAAAACAAAATGGTGAGAATCTGCGACCGTCCATGTTTCTGCTCTGTGTCCAGGCAGCATCAATTTGTCCCTTCTTCTCCATGCTCTTTCTCTCTCACGGCCATGTATTTACATCTCTGCGGGAAATGTCCTTCTCCAACCTACTATCTCAGTGAATTCATGCTCATCTTTTAAGTAAGAC
>NW_007873389.1:0-580 GCF_000696425.1 Galeopterus variegatus
GGCTTGTGGGAGGAACAGTGAGGAGGCCCATGTGGCTGGAGCAGAGTGAGTGAGGGACAGAGGGAGGGGGGGCAGGGAGGTGGTGACAGGGGCAGGTTGGGCTGGGTCTGGGGGGCCTTGAGGAAGATTTGGGCTTTTACCCTGAGGGAGGTGGGAGCCATGGAGGGCTGTGGGTGGAGGAGGGAGGGGACCTGACTCAGATGCTCACAGGTGCCCTTTGGCTGCTGCAGGGAGGACAGACAGTGGGGGGCGATGGCGAAGGCAGCGTGGTCCAAGTGGTCAATGATGGGGCTGGACCAGGTGGAGGCAGAAGAGCAGGGGACGTGGGTGGATTTGGTATAGACTTTGTAAGCAGAGGTGATGTGATTGACCAATAAACGGAATGGAGGGGGTGGAGAAGGAAGAGTGGAGTCTCTGACTCCCAGGTCTCTGGCTGCAGCCTGGGATCAGAGGAAATGGACAATCGATCCACAAAGATGTCAGATTTCTACAGAGAGGAGCCTTTTTCCAAAAGAAAATTCTTCAGCCTCAGATCAGCCAATTGCCAAGGCCCAGGGAGTGTGCTTGGATAGAGTGAGAG
>NW_007873390.1:0-580 GCF_000696425.1 Galeopterus variegatus
TGCGTGTGGCCTCAGAGCCAGGCTGCAGCGTTCCCATTGTGTGGCGGGGTCAGCTTCAAAGAGCAAACAGTGTCTCCCTTTGTCTACTTTGATGTCTCTTTTCAATCTAAGATTATGATGTCGCACTGACCTGCAGAGAAAAGGGCACTGTCCTTACTTGGTTCTGATAAGCTGCTTTCTAAAAAACACTTCCCGAATGTTAGCAGTACTTCTTACAGAGAGGACAAGAAGATGATCCTGTCATTTAACAGTAGCCTTAGAAAAGAAAGAGAGATGACAAAGGCAGTTTTTCCAAATGTCACTGAAAAATGGCCTTTGCAAGCATCACTGAGTCAGATGTGGACAGTATGTGTATATGGATGTGTGTGTACTGCGTTTATATGTGCATGTGAATATTGTATATTTTTCTCTCCCTAACTGAAACACATAAAAATTCTACACTTAAGTTCATGCAACAATCTTATAGTTTAGAAAAAGGTGTATAATGTTCAGAGTCAAAAGACTCGGTCTCTAACCAATTTTTTTTCTTAAATTTACCTCTTTCTTCTGTTCTTTTACAAACACAGAATTCCTCGTGGAA
>NW_007873391.1:0-580 GCF_000696425.1 Galeopterus variegatus
AATGATGTTTTTGGTGTGCTCTTTACCTGGTTGCACCTGGATTCAGCTTCCTCTGGCTCTATGCCTCAGGCCACATTTTACATTTCTAACGACTGGTGACCAGCTTTCTAGGTATAGTCTCTCCTCCATGCCCCACCTCAAATGAGAATTTAATCTTACTGACACTGATCATAGTTCAGAAACCTGAAATGTTCAAGGCCAGAGAATACAAGATGTAAACCCTAAGTATAAAAATGGCACTGCTATAGCTAAGAAAGCATTCCTCATATGTGGTACACCTTTATCTCATGTGTGCAGAATCACTGATAGATGTGTGGCTCCCATAACAGACGGGGTGGGGGGGATAAGGACTTCTTTCTTTTTCTTTTTGTAAATTTAATTTTATTTTCTCAATATACATTTGGTTGATTATTGTGGCCCGTTACTGAAAGCTCCCACTCCCCCCTCCCAACAAACTCATATCTGTTCGCTTGTAAAAACTTCAAGAAATTGTGATTGTTGTGTCTTCTCCCCCTCCCAGTTTGTTTGTGTATTTATTTATTTTTAGCTCCCACAAATAAGTGAGAACATGTGGTATTTC
>NW_007873392.1:0-580 GCF_000696425.1 Galeopterus variegatus
AAAGTTAGTAAAGCTGTTCTCACAGTTTAGTCTTTTATTGAGGTTCTTGTTTGTTTTTTGGTTTGGGGTTTTTTTGTATAACAATTTTTCTGCCACGTGCTTGTATCTCTCTATTTTTCTAATGCACAGCCACAGTCAGAAAGTAAATAGACTCAGTGGCCCCACAAGAGTTGACACAAAATCTCTCCCCTCCAAACCACCAAGTTCATTGAGGCACACTGTAAGACAAATTCTCTCCCAAGTGGGTTATTAATCTTGCATGTCAATAAGCATCTTTTAGGTTTCTTACTAATTCTTCAGACGTGTACAGATATGTCTGAACCCTGGAAATGGGCATGGCATAGCCTCAAGCTAAGACTCCTGCTACAAGTTATTAATTTAGTGACAGCTCAGTCAAGTAGGATGAGGAATGAATTAACTAGTTTAGCTGGGCCACATTCCTTATCACCCACCAGGCAATCTCTTCTTCCCACTATGTTACCTTGGTCTCGTTACCTCTCCAAGTTGAGACTAGCTCCAGAATTTTCATACTTAGTGATTGCATGGAGTTTGTCCGAGCCTTTGAAGAAGAATTAAAACA
>NW_007873393.1:0-580 GCF_000696425.1 Galeopterus variegatus
AGGCCAGACATCAGGGTGGAACAAGTGGACCATGATACCCCCTGCCACAATGACTAAACAAAGAAAAGATTCGAGAAATTTGAAAAATCAGGGAAGTACATCACAACCAAAGGAAAGTAATAACTCTCAAGCTCTTGATCCTATAGAGCAGGAAGTCCTTGAAATGACTAACAAGGAAATTCAAGCAACAATTCTAAGGAAACTAAATGAGATACAAGAAAATTCAGTTAGACAATACAATGAAATGAGAAAAAATATACAGGACCTGAAAAAAGAAATGTACAAAGAAATCAATGCCCTGAAAAAGAATGTAGCAGACCTTGTGGAGCTGAAGGATTCATTCAATGAAATAAAAAAACACAACAGAGAGTTCAACCAGCAGGCTAGAAGAGACAGAAGAGAGAATTTCTGACCCTGAAAACAGGCCATTTTAATTAACACAGGTAGACCAGAAAAAAGAAAAAAGAATTTAAAAAATGACAGAAATCTAAGAGCGATAACAGACAACCATAAGCACTCAAATATCTGAGTCATGTGTATTCCAGAAGGGGAGGAAAAAGAAAATGACACTGAAAACATA
>NW_007873394.1:0-580 GCF_000696425.1 Galeopterus variegatus
AGACAAAACAATGAAATGAGAAAAAGTATACAGGACCTGAAAGAAGAAATGTACAAAGAAACCAACACCCTGAAAAAGAACATAGTGGAGCTTACGGAGCTGAAGGATTCAGTCAACACAATAAAAAACATAACAGACAGCTTAACCAGCAGGCTACAACAAGAGAAGAGAGAATTTCTGACCTTGAAGATGGGCTGTTTGAAAATAACAAAGGTGGACAAAACAAAAGAAAAAAGAATTTAAAACATTGAAGAAAATCTAAGAGAGATAACAGACAACCTTAAGCACTCAAATATCTGAATCATAGGTGTTCCAGAAGGGGAGGAAAAGGAAATGGCATTGAAAATATATTCGACCAAATAATGGCAGAAAACTTCCCAGTTATAGGGAAAGACACAGATATTCAGATTCAGGAGGCTCAAAGATCCCCAAATATATTCAATGGAAAAAGGCACTCTCTAGACATGTTATAGTCAACTTGGCAAAACACAAAGACAAAGAGAGAATCTTAAAAGCTGAAAGAGAGAAGCAACAAGTCACCTATAAGGGAGCCCCAATCAGACTAACATCAGACTTTTCA
>NW_007873394.1:6057-6542 GCF_000696425.1 Galeopterus variegatus
CATGGATGGACTTAGAAAAAATTATATTAAGTGAAATAAGTCAGGCACAAAAAGAGAAATAGCACATGTTCTCACTTATTTGTGGGAGCTAAAAATAAATAAATACACAAACAAATGGTGGTTGTTGGGAAAGAAGACACAACAATCCTTGAACTTGTCAAGACAAGTGAACAGATATGATGTTGATGGGTGGGAAGAGGGAGGAGAGGGGAAAGAGAAATAGGTAAAGGGACACGAAAATCAACTACACTGCATATTGATAAATTAAAAGAAAAGAAAAAAAGAATCCTATATCCAGTGAACTATCTTCAGAAATGAAGGGGAAATAAAGACATTCTCAAATAAAGAAAAAAATGGTAAACAAAAATATAGTTAGATAAAATAGATTTTCTTCCCCTTAAATTTTCTAAATTATGATTGATGGTGGAGCAAAAATTATAATACTGTCTGATATGGTTCTAAACACACACACACACACACACACA
>NW_007873395.1:0-580 GCF_000696425.1 Galeopterus variegatus
TCTCCTCAGCATCTCAGAAGAATCAGAAAATCAGATGATATTTTCCAGGAAGAATCTGTAGAGCAGTCTCATATTTAATGTCATAAAGTCATAAGTTTGCATGACATACACAAGTAACCAACAGGTTTGATAATGTTTTTAAGCAGAAATACTGCTAGATTGGGTTCCAAGGGACAGGGACGGGACGAATGAAAGAAGATCATCTGATTTCTAAAATTCTATGAGCAGGAAGTAAAGCTGATAATTCAGCTGCAAATGTGTACAACCCATTAAGAAAAAGGAAGGGTATATATGAAGGTGAAGAGGGAGGAAACTTAGGCCCAGAAATTGGAGCATTGGATACTGAGAACAGAGCCATAGGTCCAGAGGGTTGGAACCACAAACCAAAGAAAATTGTTCCTAGGATTTGAATGCTGGTAGAACTTGCCTAGTTGGATTTCAAATTTTTTTTTTTTTCCTTTTTGTCTTTTTTACTGACTGGTAACGGGATCGCAACCCTCAGTGTTGCGCCCGAACCGTGCTCAGCCAGTGAGCGGGAACCGGTCTTCACATGGGATCTGAACCCTCGGCGGGAGCGCCG
>NW_007873396.1:0-580 GCF_000696425.1 Galeopterus variegatus
ATCTCTAATTCATTTATTTCTGCTCTGGTCTTTGTTATTTCTCTCCTTCTACTGATTTTGGATGTGGTTTGTCCTTGTTTTATCAGCTCTTTGAGGTTTAACATTAGGTTGTTTATTTAGAGTCTTTCTTCTTTTTGACGTAGGGATTTATTGCTGTAATCTTCCCTCTTAGAACTGCTTTTGCTGTATCTTATAGGTTCTGGTAGGTTTTGTTTTCATTTTCACTTGTCTCCAGAAATTTTTTAATTTCTTTCTTGATTTCTTCTTTGACCCACTTATTGTTTAGGAGCATATTGTTTAATTTCCATGTATTTGTACATCTTCTAGTGTCCCTTTCTTGTTAATTTCGAGTTTTATTACATTGTGGTGGGATAAGATATTGATATGTTTTGATTTTTTCAAAATTTGTTGAGACTTGTTTTGTGTTCTGACATATGATCTATTCTATAGAAAGTTCCATGTGCTGCTGAGAAGAATATATATTCTGCAGCTGTCAGATAAAATGTTCTATAAATGTCCGTTAGGACAAGTTGGCTTATAGTAGAGATTAATTTTGATATGTCCTGGTTAATTTTCTGTC
>NW_007873397.1:0-580 GCF_000696425.1 Galeopterus variegatus
GAGAACTGTGTCCTTGCGGAAGCAAAAGGGGTTTCTGTTTAAGACAGGAGGCTTCAGCCTATGTGTAAAAGGAAGCGGGGAGGAGTCGGGTGCTGGAGTGGAAGATGAGGCCAGTGGCCATCCTGTGCTCACTGTGTGCACAATGGCACTGGTCACATCCAGAATCCATTAGTAAGACAGTAAATTCTATACTGAAAACACATTATTCTGAGCCCCCTATTTATAGTGATTCTTCTTCAGATTTTAAGCAACATGTATCAGATAAATGTTTTTGTCCTCTTATTTATTTCTCTATTTAAAAGAATGACTATCCATAAAAGAATTCATTTTAAATTCTTTAATTAGATGTAAATTTTATATCCAAACTAATTACATCTCTTTTTCTTCCATTCACTCAGGAATATTTAAGTGTTACTATGGTGCAACTATCAGGGTTAGGTGTGAGGAACTATGGGGTGGAGCAAAAAGATTGAGTGTGGTAGGGGGAAAATGATGGAGACATGCCTTTGGAGAATTGGCAGTATAGTTGGAGAGAAGCCTGTATCTTAAGTACAGGATTCCAATAGAATGTGACAAGCAC
>NW_007873398.1:0-580 GCF_000696425.1 Galeopterus variegatus
TATCTGTGTACAATATGTAGTGATCAAATCAGGATAATTAGTATACTCATGTTTACAAAACGTAATCAATCTTTGTGACACTTAATCAATTTCTTACTTAATCTTCCTCCCCTCCCCCTTTCCCACCTCTAATAACCACAGTTCTCTTCTCTTTTTTTTTTTGAAAGTTCAGTGTAATATTGTAATTGTTGTTTCTTTCTTTCTTTTCTTTTGTTTATTTTTTAAGCTCCCACTTATGAGTGAGGACATAGTATTTCTCTTTCTGTGCCTGCCTTATTTTACTTAATGTAATTTTCTCTAAGTTTATCCATGTTGCTGTGAATGGCAAAAAAGCGCTTAGAGCCGATAAATGATTTCAGTAAGGTTGCAGGATACAAAATCAACACAGAAAAATCAGTAGCATTTTCATACTTCAATAACCAGCTAGCGAAAAAGAAATAAAAAACTAAGCCCATTTAATAGTCACCAAAAAAATAAAATGCTTAGGAATCAATTTGACCAAGGAGATGAAAGATTTCCACAATGAGAACTACAAGTCACTGCTGACAGAAATTAAAGAGGATACAAAAAGATGAAAAGG
>NW_007873399.1:0-580 GCF_000696425.1 Galeopterus variegatus
CGCTCACTGGCTGAGCGCGGTGCGGCTGGTCTCAAAAAGGACAAACAAACAAACAAACAAACAAATAAAAAAACAAAAAAACCCACCGGTTAAATAAACCTTTATATAGAAAATAAGGATAAGTCCCCCCCAGCCTCTATAACATGAAAGTCATAGTTAAAACTTTTTTTTTTTCATCTGTCAGGGAATAGTCATGATATCATGGGCACCTAGTTATCACTTTAGTCCTTCCAAAAATTTAAAAATATTGACAGCATGAATGTGATGATAGTGTTTGCTCTACACCCTGAAAAGTAAATCTTTGTCTTTCAGTGTGTGCTGAAGACAATAATACTTTGAAACTTACATCAGACTTCATAGAACCTTTTCTTTGAATATTACAACTAATGTAGGAAAAAAAAAATAATTGTGATCACTCATCTGCCCTGGATGGTGAGAGGAAGCATATTTATGAAAAGAAGAGCACAGCTGCCCAGAGCTGGGACAGGTGGGTTTTACACCTGGCTTGTACTCTGTCCTTCTTTTGGTTCTGAGTCTTCTGTGTTGTATGTACCATGTTGTGAGAGTCAAGAGAGGAATC
>NW_007873400.1:0-580 GCF_000696425.1 Galeopterus variegatus
ACTGCAAGGCTTTGGAAAACCAGGCCCTGTGAAGTACATTTGCTTTATGCATATTCCACAGACATTAAAAGCTCCGCTGGACAAATTTAGAGAGGTAGGGGCTTGCTGTCTTCAGCAGGGAAGATTTTGCAGGGGAGCTAACAGCTAAAATAAAATTGAAGGACAACTGAAGCAGAAACAAGAATATGAGGAAGGCACTCCCACGTGGAAAGAAAACATTGCACCAGCAATACATACAGGAAAATGCAAGGTATATTTTGGAAATGACAAGGAAAAAATTTGCCAGGATCAAAGGTAATAGCAATTGGAGAAATGAGACTGAAGTGCAGGATCCTGGTTATAGAGGATGCTGAAAGCCAGGCTGAGTTTGGACTTTACATCAAGGTAGTCCTCGGTTGAAGCCTCTGAGCAAGGCATGATCAAAAATGGTGGTAGAGAAAGATTATTTGCCTCTCTGCATTAGACTAATGTCATCACTATCTTCCAAAAGATAAAAAGAAGCACTTTCAACCTTCAAGTGCTGGTCCTCTTTGTTCTCAAGTCTCAGGTCCACAAGGCAGGAGGAAATTTTCTGGAGTTT
>NW_007873401.1:0-580 GCF_000696425.1 Galeopterus variegatus
ATGGACACAATTCTATTTAAGGAGCAGGAGGCAATACAGATCAAATGTTTGACACTGTACCAGGCACCCAGCACACACTCAAACACTGTTATTAGTATTCCACCATGCCAGATGTCTCTCAATCGCGTAGCCACTGAGTTTTAAGTATATTGCATTATATGTGGAAGACCAAGAAAATAAGGTATAGTCCTTCCTCTTCTGGAACAAGCAGCCCATTAGGGAAGGCAAGAGTCGCTCACTTGAACAGATCAGAAATGACCCAGGAAACGGGGGCTAAGGCACTCTTCCATGAGCTGTACCCTTTCTCCCAGGTAGATGGTTTGTTATAGCAAAGGCCAGCTGGGAAAGTGCCCTTGGATGCTGTCAGCTAGTGAGAATGTGGCTTATGATGACACAGTTCCTGCCTGGCTCTCTTCCTATCTCGTGGGATGCTTGCCTTTCAAATCCAGCCACAATGTTGGGAGGAAGCCCAGGCCACATAGAGGCCACGTTTGAGGGTTCTGAGTGACAGCCCACAGATGAGTGAAGGGGCCTTCAGGTGACTCAGTCCTGAGCATCTGAGTCTTTCACCTGAAGTCCC
>NW_007873402.1:0-580 GCF_000696425.1 Galeopterus variegatus
TGCCAGTGGGGCCGTGAAGGGTGCTAAGGTAACTTTCTGACAGCGACTCGACCGAGGGCACATTTTCTTGACTCGCCCATGGCACCCTTGATCCTCCTGCTGTGACCCCAGAGGCAGAAAGCCCTGCGCAGCTGGATTGCCAGAGCCACAGCTCAGGAGCCGCGCAGGTGCTCCACTGGGGACGCCCCGTCGTGGGGACAGGTAAAGCCTCAGGCAGGCAGGCAGAGCCGGGGGAAAGGCTAGCAAGGGCCCTGGGGGACCACACTTGGGCTGTGTCCTGGGCAGTGGGGATGCGGGTATTGCAGGACACAAGAGAGGGCCCTACACGGGAATCAGACCAAAACTGGCCCCAAATCATGACCCTGCATGAACTATGTGCACCAGCCCTGGTAAAGCACTCTGTACTCCTTTACACACGATGAAGGCCCACGTTTTAGCACAGGCCACAAAACAGGACAGAGAGTCCTGGTGACCTGCTCACCGTTCTCGGTGGCCTCTGGCTTGTCCTCCTGGAGCACAGCGACATCAGAAGCCAGTGCGAGGAATGGTCTGCCACTCGGTTCTTGCAGAGTTCGGGAAG
>NW_007873403.1:0-580 GCF_000696425.1 Galeopterus variegatus
TAATAATATTGATTTTATTATCACATGCTGTACATAAATACTGACAGTCAACTTTGTACCTCATAAATATGTATAATCAAAAATAAAAAAATCAATTTTTTTATAAAAAAAAGTTATTTGTTGTTTATATAAATTCAAAAAAAAGATGGCTTAAGGGGGAGACTATATAGAGAACCGCTTAGGTGGGGGAGGAGGGGCTGCAAAAAGACAAGTCATCAATGCAGAAGTTGTGGCTAGCGGAAGAGGGCACTCAGATTAGGCTAATGCAGGCAGATGTCCACATCACAGGACCTCCGCAAAACCCCTCTAATAATACCATGGGAGAAAGAGTCAGATGTGGTATCTGCTGTGTCTAGGGGACACTGATGCCAGGTCATAATCATATGATTACATACTTAATTATCAGATTAGACGTTTTCTGCTCACTTATTTTTTTTTTTTCCTCCTCTGACTCTAGGGCCATCATCAGTAGCTAGTGGTTGAGGAGAGGATGAAGACAGAGACGGAGCCATCCACAGTCCCTTTATCTCTAAACCAGAAGCAGCTGGCGTAGGAGAGAACAGTTAACTTGGATTAATTT
>NW_007873404.1:0-580 GCF_000696425.1 Galeopterus variegatus
CTCGGCAGGAGGCTGCCTGAGATGACCTCTGGAGATTAGGTATTTTCCAGCCTCTACCTGGTCCTTCCAGGTTTTACCTGTGAAAGTAGGAGAGCATGACTGAGAAAGAGAGAGAGAGCCAGAGCACTTGGGAGAGGCTGAGTGGAGCGCTGAGTGGGTGGGTGAAACCATATTCAGTCATGGGACTCTCGGATGGAATCTTAAGGGATCTAATTCAATCTTTTATTTGGTTTACAGAACGCAAGTGACTTACCTACTGTCACATGGCAGGAGTGGAACCCGGGACTAATGACTTCTGGCAAAGCAATCTTTGCATATTGAACTCCAGGCCTCCATGCCCTCCCTGGAGGCCTCCTGGCATGACAAGAATGGCCACATGGTTCTGCCCCATGGAGCTACCAGCAAGGCAGGGGCCTCAGTAAGCCCTGTCCTCCTCACTGTGGGGCCTTCACATGGATGCGATGCTGTCAGGGAGTAGGGAGCCACGAGGTGCTGCCTCAGGACTATTAGGCCTCATGCCTAGGTTAAGCAACTTTCCCCCCTTCTCTCCCTCCACTTTCCCTTTTCTGCTCCAGGAACT
>NW_007873405.1:0-580 GCF_000696425.1 Galeopterus variegatus
TTGGTGTTTTTATTGAGATGCTCAAAGAATATTTCTTAATCTTTATTCTCTTCAGTAAAAATTTAGGTTCATAGCTTCCCTGGGATTAAACCACCCTTGCACTTTTAGGATGTAACTTAATTATCGTGTATTAATTTTCTCTATGCATGGCTAATTTTAGCTTTCTAAAGAAAATTACATCTGTATGCATAAGTGAGAAAAACTGGCAGTCTTTCTTTTTGTTTTTGATATGATTGTCAAGGCTGTATTTGACTTATATAAGGAGATGAGGAATGTTTTGTTTTTTTTTTTTCCCCTTTCTGGATAATTGTTTATATAATATTCACACAATACATTTCTTAAAAGTTTGAGAAATTTGTTTTATGAATAATTCCAAGTATTTCACCATTGAGACATACTGTTTCCATTCCATGAGGCACAAATTATCTCCTGTTTTCCCCTTTCTGAATAAAATGGGATTTTTAAAATAATTAACTTCCCCATCACCCCCATCGCTTTGCCTCCAAATTTGGTGAAAACTTATGTCTTTTTAAAATTTTTGTACCTCCCTCTTTGGCCTCCAAACCTCTAATTCTAGTTA
>NW_007873406.1:0-580 GCF_000696425.1 Galeopterus variegatus
GAGCTGCAAACCACAGCCCCGTGCAGGCCCTGTGCCTTCCTTGGGCCTCCCGGGTCCTCCACAGCCCTTGGCCAGTTGGTAGTAGTGGTTCCCTTGTCCAAGGTGGGCTTGTCTGTCCTTGCTCCCCTCAAGGACAGGGACCCGGTCAACTCGTGCTACCCCTGGTGGCCCAGCCTAAAACCTGCAAGGGGGGTGGGCTTCAACCAGAAATGGTCTTTTAGGGGTCTCCCCATAGGAGCTCCCCAGGGGCTGAGAGAGGGGAAAGGAGGGAGACGAGGGCTTAAGGAAGGACAGCACCCCAACACTCCCCGGATCTCAGACCTGTAGGAGCAGCAGACCCAGGCCACATGCAACTGTCCCCACAGCTCCAGAAGGTTTGCTAGCCTGGCTGTTTCTCCCACCCACCAGGCAAGAGCGTCCCCTGTAGTCAATGGAGCTGGGCTCCTAAAGCTCCCAGACTGCCTGTGGCGTCACCTCCTGGGGCTTCTCACCACCCTCCCGCAGGGCCCCCATACAACGGCTACCAGCTGCGGCCAGGAACTCTTAGCTCAAGCCCAGGGATCCGAGGAAACGACAGTGG
>NW_007873407.1:0-580 GCF_000696425.1 Galeopterus variegatus
GGAAAAAGACAAAAAAATTAAAAAATAAAAAAAAAATTCTTGGGGAAACCCCCAAATCAGTACTTTTTCTATATTCTTTCCTGATTTTCCCTTTTTGGAGGATGTCTTCCAAATCTGGGTAATGAAACAAGACACCGTATAATTTTTTGAGGATCATAGACATTTTTCTTCTCCCCATATAATTCATTAATATATGAAAGTTTAGGAGTGATAAAGATGAATGCCCCCACAGAAATGAAACCTACTTAATTTTCTTTTACTCAGTTTTTCATGTGTACTAGTTTGAACCATATAAAATTCATTTCCATAAGTACAATGGCTGAATGTTGGCAATTCCATACAGTTTGACATAACACTGGGATGTGATCCCTCCCTGTATCTTTCACTGTTTAATAAATCCCCAAGTTTGGTATGTACTTTGGGAAATGCCATTTTAGGGGTGAAAAGTAATGTTGATTCTGAGGCCTTTTTATGAATGGGTTTTTGCACGATTTTCTTTAAAAGTCCACAGAAAGGGGAAAAGGGAGGTATAAAAACTTTGAATGGTATAATGAAAACAAAACAAAACAAAAACAGCCTG
>NW_007873408.1:0-580 GCF_000696425.1 Galeopterus variegatus
CCTCTTCCTGCCCCACTCCACCTTGTATCCCAAGGTATGTTCTCTCCCTTTGCAAGTTCAACGCACTACTGTGGACTATTTTTCCTTCCTTCTTTCTCTCTTAGCTCCCACTTATGAGTGAGTACATGTGGTATTTATCCCTCTGTGCTTTGCTTATTTCACTCAACTTCAGTTTCTACAGGCTCATCCATGTTGTTGCAAGTGGGAGAATTTCACTCTTTTTTATGGCAGCATAGTATTCCACGGTATATATATACCACAGTTTCCTTATCCAATCATCCATCCATGGACGTTTAGGTTGGTTCCATGTCTTGGCTATTGTAAACAGAGCTGTGAGGAACATGAGAATGAACGTATCCCTTCAACATGATGATTTCCATTCCTCTGGGTATATACCCAGAAGTGGGATTGCTGGATCATATCAGAGATCTATCTGTAGTTGTATGAGAAACCTCCATACTGTTTTTCATAGTGGTTGTACTAATTTACAGTCCCACCGACAGTGCAGGAGCATTCCCGTCTCTCTACACCCTCGCCAGCATTTGTTATTCTCCGTCTTTTGATTATAGCCAGTCTAACT
>NW_007873409.1:0-580 GCF_000696425.1 Galeopterus variegatus
GTCCTGCCTCTATCCTAAAAATCTATAAGGGGAGTGTTCCTAACCTCTTTTTATAGATCTGGAAACTGAGGCCCAAAGATGTTAAACAACTTCCCCCACAGCTACCAAAAGGGATCAGATGCCACATCCTCTGTGCTGCTAGAGACTATGTTGAATCTCAACGACAGCATAAATCTTTGGAGGCCTCTGCAGCCTTGACTCCCAGTCTGGGCTTCCAGCTCTTACTTGGATCTTACTTCACTCAAGATTTGCATCCTTAGTATAGTTCACTGTGATGTCCTAAACTCCCTCAAGCCCCTTGAGGAATGAGATAAGGCATAATAAAACAAAATAGAATTGATCTTGAGGATGCACTTCCTCCATTCCTCCCATGGGCAATGTGCTGTCCTGGACAAGGTGTGGGGCAGTCCTGGCCTCCAGGAAGGAACAGCCTGGCCAAGAAGCACACAAGTGACAAAGCGGGTGTCAGTGCTCTAGGGCACCAGGCTTGGGCTCTGGTCTGCCATATGCACGTTGCTGGTGAGCACGTTGTCAGGTCCTGCTATTGAGGATGGAGGGGGAATGGTGTGGGCAAGCCCAG
>NW_007873410.1:0-580 GCF_000696425.1 Galeopterus variegatus
ATCGATGACAAAAGAGATCAGCTTACCTGCTATGAGGAGAGTTACCCTGGGCTCACATGTGATGATCTCCATGGGGGCCTTGGGCCCTGGGCATTGTCAGTCCTCTTCTTGGGCAAGTCCAGGAAGTTCCAGTAAGGATGGCCGTGAAGCCAAAGGCTGTGGGTTAGGGACTGGGCCACTCCCTTTCTGGCAAGTGGGACAGTCAAACCCCCCTCCCCAGCCATTGGGCTGTTTGCAGTGAGGAGAGGGCCCAGGGGTTAAGACAGGCCCATGCCCAGTGGCCCAGTTGACCACATTTGAAGCAGTTCCCTGGTGGCTTGTCCCTAGAGGCAGCTGGCTTTGGGGTATGTGAGCCTGGGATGGCATTAGCCAGCAGCTGGTATTTGGACTGATCTCTTTTGTGTTGATCCTTCTTCTCCTTCTCCTCCCTATTGTTAAAAACCTTGAAAGCTGCATCGAGGAAGCCTCATTGGGTCATATTTGCACCCTTCTCAAGTTTTTTTTGAATATCGGGGCTTTTTGGGTAATGAAATGAGAGTGTAAGAGGGCCATGCCTGCAAGGGAGTTTGGGTCTATATCT
>NW_007873411.1:0-580 GCF_000696425.1 Galeopterus variegatus
AAAATATTTGCAAAATATACATCTGACAAAGGGTTAATATCCAGAATATACAAAGAACTCAAACAACTTTACAGCAAAGAAACAAGTAACCCAATTAAAAAATGGGCAAAGGAGCTGAATAGGCATTTCTCAAAGGAAGATGTGTGGATGGCCAACAGTCAGAAGAAAACATGCTCAACATCACTCAACCTTTGGGAAATGCAAATCAAAATCACACTGAGATACCATCTCACTCCAGTTAGGATGGCTAACATCCAAAAGACTGAAAATGATAAATGCTGGCGAGGTTGTGGGAAAAAAAGAATGCTCATACACTGTTGGTGGGACTGCAAAATCGTGCAGCCTTTATGGAAAATGGTTTGGAGATTCCTCAAATAATTGCAGACAGATCTGCCATATGACCCAGCCATTCCACTGCTGGGAATATACCCAGAGGAATGGAAATCATCATGTCGAAGGGATACCTGTTCCCCAATGTTTATTGCAGCACTATTTACAGTAGCCAAGAGTTGAAACCAGCAAAATGTCCATCATCAGATGAGTGGATATGGAAAATGTGGTATATCTACACAATGGAATA
>NW_007873412.1:0-580 GCF_000696425.1 Galeopterus variegatus
GTATATATACACAATGGAATACTACTTTGCCATAAAAAAGAATGAAATTCTCCCATTTGCAGCAAAATGGATAAGCCTGGAGAAACTTACATTGAGTGAAATTAGCAAGGGATAAATACCACAGGTCCTCACTCATAAGTGGGAGCTAAGAGAGAAAGAGGGAGGAAGGAAAGACCACAGTGGTGTGTTGGACTTGCAGAGGGAGAGAACTTTCCTTGGGCTACAAAGTGAAGTATGAGGGAAAGGGTGAGGGGGAGGGAGGTTGGGGATAACTGGGTGAGGGACACGGGGTATAATAGCAATTTGTGGTTGTGGGTATGCTGTCAGTATGAATCTGTCCCTCACATTATGGGCATGAGGGGTGACAATCAGCTTTATATCACATGAATTTTCCTAACAAAAAAAAAATAAAAATAATAATAAATAAATAAATAAAGTCTATAAATAAATGAGTAAATAAATAAAAATAAAAGCAATGTAGAATAAGCCCAACCACCAGTGCGAGGTAAGTCCAGGTAGACCTTTTTAAAGAGGAAGATGGGACCAGTTTAAGGAGAGCATTGTGAGCACAGCAATGACA
>NW_007873413.1:0-580 GCF_000696425.1 Galeopterus variegatus
GATGTGGCAGTTACAAGAGAAGTTGAGCTCCAAACTATTTGTTTTCTGAAATTAGAAGCGATATCACACTGCAAACGGTATTCAAGCAGACTTTAAATGTGTGGTGTATAACTCTGCCAAAAAAAAAACTCCCTGGAGGTTCAGCTTCTAAAAGCAGCTTAAACTCTAAGGGAAGTGAGAGCAGAATGTGCTTCTCACATCTAGCAAGTAGGAATTCAGGTTTGCAAGTTCTATGTGAAAGCGCATTGAAGCCTGTGAGGGAAACGGCTTGTGAGACTTCCGTATCAAAATCTCTGTCAAAAAGCGTCAGAGAAGCCTCCCCGCTTAGAATCCTGCATAACTCAGTGAACCGAAGATGTGGCAGTTACAAGAGAAGTTGAGCTCCAAACTTTATGTTTTCTGAAATTAGAAGCGAAATCACACTGCAAACGGGATTCAAGCAGAAACGGGATTCAAGCAGACTTGAAAATTGTGGTGTCTATCTCTGCCAAAAACACTCCCTGGAGGTTCAGTTTCTGGAAGCACCTTTAACTCTAAGGGAAGAGAGAGCAGAATGTGCTTCTCAGATCTAGCATGTAGG
>NW_007873414.1:0-580 GCF_000696425.1 Galeopterus variegatus
TGGGTATCTGTGTCTGTACTGCATTATGTGTATGTAGGACATGTACTTGAGTGTCCCTTTTCGTCTGTCACTTGTGTGTGAGTGTGTACATCCACAAGTCTGTGTATGTGTGTGTGACCGTACACGTATCTGTGTGTCTGCATGTTTCTTAGTATGTGCATCTGTGTCTATGTCTGTGCAATTGCATCTATAGTTGTGTTTGTGTGCGTGTCTTTGAGTGTGGATTTGTCTGTGCGTATCTGCGTGGGTCTGTGCAATTGTGTGTCTGTGTGTGCCTGCACAGCTGTGTGTACACGAATAGGAAAAAGACTGGATGGACAAACAACAAATCACTGACACAATTCCCTCTGGGAAGGGGAAACAGAGGACTTTTATTCCTTTTTTGTACATTTCACTGTAGTTTACTATTTCTTTTTACAATTATCATTTATTCTTTATTAACATTTTTAAATACTTTTTTAAAAGACAGTGAAGAGTTTCACCTCTTGAAATAAAAAGAATTTACCAGCAGACCCTCCGTGCCCTCTGGGGCTCCTTCCTTGGGCTGTGCAGCCCTTTGCCTCCTGGGTCTGGACCTTCC
>NW_007873415.1:0-580 GCF_000696425.1 Galeopterus variegatus
GTTGGACCTTTGTTTTTCTTCAGAACTACACCTAGTAGTTTGCTCTATGGGCCTGGTATTTTCCTTGCTCCCAGGAATGTAAATCTAAAGCAGCCCCATGATTTTTCTGATCAATAGAAATAGACTCCATATTTGTGAATTTGACTACTCACTAAAATTTATGTGTAACCTCAAAACAAATACTATGGCACTTTTGTGAAAATATGTGAACATACACAGACAAGTGAAAAATTGGATTTGTCCAGTGTACACATTCTCAGCTGTAGTAAGGTGATGCTCTTCCCTCTTGTTTTAATTCTCATACTGTAACAAGTATCCTTTAAATGGACTATTTAGTGCCACACTTTTCACTTTGTGTGTGTGTGTATGTGTGTGTATGTGTATGTTTTGTTTTATTTTAGTAAATTTCACTAAAAATATAGTGCTAGAGTGCTGTTTACTAATCAAACATGGAGTGTCCCTGTTTGTATTAGTCCATTTATTTTACCTATAACAAAATACCTGGAGCTGAGTGACTTATAAAGAAAATGAAATTTATTACTTACAGTTTCAGAGTCTGGGAAGTCCAAAATCCTGGGAA
>NW_007873416.1:0-580 GCF_000696425.1 Galeopterus variegatus
AATTTACCTATTTTTTTCTTTGATTGCTTATTTAAGAAACCATTTTCTTATCCATGGTCACAAAGATTTACACCATGTTTTTATCTAAGAGTTTTATCATTTTAGCACTTACATTTAGTTGTTTTTTTACCATTTTGAGTTAAACTTTACATATGGTATTAGGTAGGGGGTCCAACTTCAATCTTTTATATGTAGATACCCAGTTGTCCCAGGACCATTTGTTGAAACGACTGTTCTTTCTCCATTAAATCGTCTTGGAACCCTTATCAAAAACCATTTGACCAGAGATGTATATTTCTGGCTTTCAATTATATTTCACTGATTTATATGTTTATCCTTATGCCAGTACTACACCATATTGATTACTTGGCTTTGTAGTAAGTTTTGAAATCCAGAAGTGTGTGTTCTCCAACTTCGTTCTTTTTCTTCAAGATTGTTTTGCTGATTCTGAGACTCTCGCATTTCCATATGAATTTTAGAGTCAGATTTTTCCATTTCTGGAAAAAAAAAAGACTACTAGGATTTTGATAGGAATTGCGTTAAATCTATAGATTGATTAAGGGAGTATTTCCATCATAAC
>NW_007873417.1:0-580 GCF_000696425.1 Galeopterus variegatus
GATTGGGCTAGGTTATTCCACAGGTCCCTTCCAAATATGACATACATATCATACGCTTGCATTTCTAGGCAACGTAACATGGAAATGAAGGCCGAACGTGGCCCAAATGTCTGACTTCCTTTGTTTCGAGCACTGTGATGGTAGAATCTGCTCTCATGACTGGATAAATTCGTGGAGCCTGAGACACAGGCCCCTGTCTGCTACCTACAAGTCAGCTCTTTAGTGCAAAGACCACCATGCAAAGACCCTCATGGATCATCCTTCTTCCTGCTCAAGAGCTAACCAACAGACTCCGTGGATGGAGGACCTATAAACATCAGCTTTCCCTCCAAAAGTCATCCATATAGAAACCTGAATGGATCTTACCACTGCTGTTTGGGGTAACTGCATTAAACTTCAAGGGTCATGGCTCTCTACAGCTAACTTTTTGGAATTAATCTGGAAGGTGAAGATGCTAGGAGAGATTAAACGAGTACAACTGCAATCACAATATAGGTCACCGTGAGAAAACAGCCCTGGGCTGAAACGTGCTAAGGGAGGCATCCAGGGCAGCCACACAGTGTTACTCATTCACATACTA
>NW_007873418.1:0-580 GCF_000696425.1 Galeopterus variegatus
TGAGCCACGGGGCCGGCCCATGGCTATATATTTCTGTATGTAAATGTATTTTTAAGTGCCTGAAAAGGCACTCACCTCAGCCAACATCAGTAACCATGAAGGAAGCAGGGAGGGGACCAGGATTAGGCAGAGGACCTTGCTATCTAAAATATTCTGTTTTAAAGGAGAATAATTCATTTATATTTGATGTTCTTAATTATTAACTTAAAAATAAGGAATTAAGAGGCCGGCCCGTGGCTCACTCGGTAGAGTACGGTGCTCATAACACCAAGGCCATATATATATATATACTTAAATATAAATATTAAAATATAAATACATATACACACACAGTTTGAAGTGCTCCTTGTCTAGGAGCTACATAAACAGTTAAATGAAGTAAGAGGTTTGAGTTCTATACCATCAGGGTACTGAGAGGAAGCAAAGAAAGGAATAGTATTAATAAGATAGTAGCTACAACTTATCAAATGTTTAGTCTGAGTTAGGCACTATGCTAAGTGCTTTTTGTACCTATCTTATTTAATCATTCCCTCACCCCTTTGTGGGATGGTCTACATTATCCCAGTTTTACAAATAAGGG
>NW_007873419.1:0-580 GCF_000696425.1 Galeopterus variegatus
ACATTCTCATATAAGGTACACAATTTAGAAGGAACATACCCAGAAATGAGAATGCAAGAGAGCAGGCAACTTAATTTCACTAGGTGTTGCCAAATTGCTCTCCAGAATATTTATGCTCCCAACAGCGATGCACTTGGGTTCCCATTTTGCCATGTCCTCACTAGGCTTCCATGTAATGTGATTTCTGATTTTTGCCATTCTAAGGAATTTGTAGTTTTTTGGTTTTTGTTTTTTGTTTTCACTTTAACTTGTATTTCATTGATGAATAGTGAGAATAAATGTCTCTTCAAAGGCTTACTGGTCTTTCTGATTTCCATCTCTCTGAATTACTATTAACTTTCTAAGTTTTCTCTTCTCTTGAATAACTTACTGCTAAAAGAGTTTCTTAAATATTTCAGATATCTATACATCTCCTATCTTATTTTGACATTGCAAATATCATTTTCCTATCTATTGTCAGGTCCGCCGCCAGCAGCCAACCTGTACAGCCCTAGCCTCATTCCTTTCAGTGGGCGAGATAATGGCCCGGGATTCCTCTTTCCCTCCAGTCCCCTTTTGAAGGAGACAGGGGAAGAGAGCT
>NW_007873420.1:0-580 GCF_000696425.1 Galeopterus variegatus
GGTCTCTATATGGGATCCGAACCCTTGGCGGGAGCGCCGCCACACTCCCAAGCGCCACACTGTACCAAGTGCGCCACCGGGCCAGCCCGTGCAGATGACACTTTAATTGCAATCTCTAACCATAATTCAGTCCTCCTTGCATTTGGTTATAGGTTGACTCTAATGGTTAAAACCCAATTAACAGTGTATGTTGTCACAACTCTGTAAATCCTGTTTACTGCCAGGCCAGATTGTCACTGGATAAATTTTGTTCCTCCAAGTTCTACACGACTCAAAGATCCTTACCCCATTCAAAGGAGACTCTTCACTAACGTCCATTCAAAAGAGTTTTCCTTTTTAAATTCCAGCAGTTGCTCAAAATCACACCACATCTCAGTTCATTCTGTATGTGTCTCATGTCTGTCTTGTTTTTGTTTTTCTGATTCTTTCTTTGTTGTTTCAAGAAACGCAGAGTGTCTTCTGTGAATCTGCCTCTTACGGCTTTCACTCATCCTGCCTGTTTCTTAGAAAACATTCAATTTTAGGGCCAGCCCGTGGCTCACTCGGGAGAGTGCGGTGCTGATAACACCAAGGCCATGGG
>NW_007873421.1:0-580 GCF_000696425.1 Galeopterus variegatus
CCACCCTGGTCTGTGTGTGTGCCCTGGAGTGCAATCTGTTTTCCCAAATAAAACATTTTTTAAAAAAACAGAGATTTCTCTCTCTCTCTCTCTCTCTCTCTTTTTAACTTTACAAGAATTAAGAAGTATGAATTGAAAATTATCTGTAAATCAGGTCAAACACAACTGGAGAAGGGAAAATTTTTTTTAGTTGAAAATGAAAAAGCAAGGAATTATTCAATGCCCATTCTAAGATAAAGACACTGGTCTGTGCAAGCAGAGATCATTCAGAAAATATCAACACAGACTTCCCAGTTTGTTGAAGCATTTCTCTCAAAGCAAAATCACATACACATCCAAGCTCAATGCTAAATTCATTAACTTTGCTAATTTTATATTATTGAATTAAAAGTTGTAAATGTGGAAAATGAATCTATAAAAATCCCAAAGAGACTAATATGAAAATTCCTTTATAACTTGAGGGTAGGAGGGCTTTTGTACATATGACCCCCAAATCCAGAATTGTAAAAGATATATTTGAGTACATTAAAAGTTCATCCACATAGCACGCCACTATAAGCAAAGACAAATTACAACTTGG
>NW_007873422.1:0-580 GCF_000696425.1 Galeopterus variegatus
ACATTCCATAGGCTGTGCCATTAGTCACAACAGAATTAATTTCATGTATTTTGAACTTCATTTCTGAATACTAACATAAAAATACAGCAAAGTAGGAAGAAGGGGAATGAAAAAAAACACCACCTCATCACCTTCCAAGCATTAATTTCACTGAACTATCCAATCCTAAAGTTCTAATAACAAAAATTGATGTCACTACACAATGTCTCCTTCATACTTTGGAGCTAAACCCTAAAAATCTATAGAATATAAAAATAGGAGGCTCTGAGGGAAGCAGCAGCACTTAGCCAGCAGAGCAGCTGCTGCACTGTGGGACCCAGCCCACGTAAGTCCTTGCCCCACCCTCTCAGAAACCCAACCCTATGACCCATAGGCCCCAAGGCAGCAGCACAGAATCCATGCCAGACACCAGGGTGGAGCAAATGGGCCATGAAACCCCCTGCCACAATGGCTAAACACCATCACTGAGATACCAGAAATATGAAAAACCAAGAAAGTAGGAAACCACCAAAGGAATATAACTCTCAAGTTCTAGATCCTATAGAACAGGAAGTCTTTGAAATGACTGACAAGGAAATTT
>NW_007873423.1:0-580 GCF_000696425.1 Galeopterus variegatus
TGTGCAGGTGTTGCATGGACATAGTTTTTTTTTTGGTCATCGGGGTAAGTACCAAAGAGCGTGATCAGTTGATCATATGGTAAGAGCATGTTTAGTTTTGTAAGAAACTGCCAAGCTGATTTCCAAAGTGGCTGTACCATTCATTTTGCATTCCCATCAGCAATGAATGGGAGTTCCTGTTGCTCTACTTCCTTGTCAGCATTTGGTGTCGTCAATATTCTGCATTTTTGCCATTCTCATAGGTGCGTAGCGGTATCTCATTGTTGTTTTAATTTGCAGTTCTCCAATGACATGTTGTAGGAGGTTAACATCTTGTGATATGTTCTGCTAAGAGGACGGTCATGACTTCTGGCCACAGCCAGAAGAGACACGTGGCACCAGTACCCATGCGGGACGTGCTGCTCGCAGTGTTTCTCAAGATGATAACACCAGCAGTTAGAAACTGCTGCATGCACAGGGTCCTTGAACTCAAGGGAGTATGCAGTATATTTTATTCAAATAAAATTTCAGAAAGTTCTTCCCCAGGGGCTCCCCCTCCTTTATCCCTGTTCGCATACTTTCCCCACGGCTTTCCTAATAA
>NW_007873424.1:0-580 GCF_000696425.1 Galeopterus variegatus
TCGTGACTGGCAATGGATCGCAACCCTCAGTGTCGCGCCCGTACTGGACCGGGACCAGCAATGGGATTGCAACCCTCGGTGTCGCGCCTGCCCCTTGCTCAGCCAGTGAGCGGCCAGTCTGTATGTGGGATCCGAACCCTCGGCGGGAGCGTCGCCACGCTCCCAAGTGGCGCACTGTAGCAGTGCGCCACCAGGCCGGCCCTTTACCTACTCAGTTTTGACCCCATATGCGGTTCCCTCCACTAGTTTTCTAGGTTGTATCATATACAACTTCGTGCTGTGGTTTTTAAGTTACACTCATCTGAAAAAACTGCAATCCTGAATCAAACAAACTAACCTTCCCCTTGACTACACCTGGATGCTAGGTTTCACTGGAGAAAAGCTGTACAGCTTCTGGGCTAGAATATCTAATAGTCATGGTGTGAAGGTTTCAGAGGGAATCTAACATTTTTTTTCACAGGTATTCTAGGTTATCCTAATTAGATTTCTCTCCCATTCTACAGAAGGGCTATTTGGACACAATGCCACCCTTCTCAAAACTTTAACCCCACCATTTCTCAGCTTCTTTTAGAAGATAACT
>NW_007873425.1:0-580 GCF_000696425.1 Galeopterus variegatus
TTGGTCATGGACCACAATAATCAACCACATTGTATATTGATAAAATAAAATAAAATTAGGGGAAAAAAAGAGAAAAAAAGAATAAATTTGACAAAAGAAGTGTAAAAGTTATAAAAAGTCTACAGAACCTTGCTGAGAGAAATTAAAAATTAATTAAATAGGGTGATAATCTATGTTCATGGATAGGAAGATTCAATATTGTTAAGATAGCAGTTCTCTCCAAATTGATTTTTAGATTCAATGCTATCTGTATGAAAATTCCACCAGCCTTTATTGAAGAAATTAAAAAGCTGACCCTGAAATCTACATGAAAATGCAAACACCCAGGATAGTCAAAATAATCTTAAAAAAGATAAACAAAGTTGGAGAACTTTTTTTTTAATGGTTAAATTGGTTACATAAAATTTTACACGGGCAATAAAACACAATAAACAAATTCAAAAGATGAAATATAAACTTTAAAAAATATACTCAAGATATATGATAAAGAGCTAATTTTCATGATATTAAAAAGCTCTTACTAATCAAATGTAAAAAATGAGCAAGCCAAAAGAAATATGATAAAAAATCATATAAATGA
>NW_007873426.1:0-580 GCF_000696425.1 Galeopterus variegatus
CCCCCCCACCCCCGAATTCAAGTAGAGTCTATCTACTAAACTTCTGCTTACTTTCTAATCCTGAGATGTGTTTCACTCTTGCCTCTGAAGCAGAGTTTGGTGGAACACAGGTACTTACTTTGCTAAGGTCATATTGTTAGGCTGATTATTCTGTTTGGCACATCCCTAGAAACAAACTCCTCCCTTCTCTGCCTGACTTAAGGCCTCAGAAAGTTGACTATTAAATGCTTCATAAGTGCCCTTAAGGGCTGCTCCCAGTGGGTTTTGATCTATGAGATCCAGCGGTGGAGGATCTGGGGTCCACTGGTGAAAGACTGGAGAGGGGAGAAGGGAGACATGAGAGTGTTCCTTGTTCTCTCTCTGAGTTGGGCTCCATCCCCAGCAGTGGCTGTGTCCTCCAGGACTGCAGCTGCTCTCCATTAACCCCTATCTTTCACTCCAGAGTTCACCGGGCTTTGCTAACACAGCATCCTCTCCCTAACACTTTAGACCAAGAGGTGATGAAGGCATCTCAACTTTGCTAATCTCTGGCTGCTTCAACATACTTTCTTGGTTCTTTTAAATCTACTCAAATCCTTAA
>NW_007873427.1:0-580 GCF_000696425.1 Galeopterus variegatus
GGTAGGCTGCTGGCTCGACTTTGCACATGTTGTTCTTCTCGTGTGTGAACTCACAGCCCCAGAGACTTTCACCAGTTCCTCAAGCACACCATGCTCTCTTCTGTCACAGAGTTTTGCTCTAGCTATTCCTCTGCCAGAGACAATCCTCTTTCTTGCAAACCCTTCCCCAAACCTAGTGAACTTCTCCATACTTTAGATCTCATCTCAATGGGAACTCCCCCAGAGACCTTCCCTGAGCCCCAGTCTAGGCTGAGTCCTTTGCCATTGTTGTAATAGCACTCTATTTTTATTTCATAGCACTTAACACAGCCTGTGTTTGATTACCTAGGTGATTATTTGATTAATGTTTTGTTTCCCCCTTATAACTGGAGGTGCCAAGAGAGTGGCAGCTGTATCTATTTTTTCTCACTATTGCATCCCCAGTGCACGGCCTGGTACATGGTATGTGCAAAATATGTGTTGATTGAGTGAATGAAAAAGCCTCCTGGACACTCCTAGAAATGAGAGAAGTCTTTGAAGAGATCCTGAAATCCACCAAAAGGAAGTTGGAAGAGAGTCAGAGAAAATACATTTTATTCTT
>NW_007873428.1:0-580 GCF_000696425.1 Galeopterus variegatus
ATTCAATCTGTCTCCCTCCACGTGGCCATGTTGAGCTTCCTCACAGCATGGTGGTCTCAGGGAAGTTGGACTCTTACATGGCAGCTGCCTTCCAAGAGGATGTTTTTCCAGGAGAAAAGATAGATGCTGAAGATCTCTAGGGCCCAGTCCTGGAAAGTTTTGCAGTCATTACTTTTGCCATTCTATTGGTCAAAATAGGTCATGGAGACCAGCTTCCAGGGCAGAGAAACAGACCCCACCTCTTGATGGAGGATTGTCAAGGTCACATTCCAGAGTATGTGGGATGGAAGATATTGTTGCCACTATCTTTGGAAATGCCATCTACTCCAAGAGGAAAGAAGAGTTAGAGTTCCTACTTGTGGGAGTACCCTATGGAGTCAAGGAGATGAGCTGGAGGATTCATTCATGAATTCATTCATTCAACAACTATTTGTCGGGAGCCTGCTATATACTGGAACTGTTCTAGGTAATACAGATACAATGCAGTAAAAAAAAGTCCTTGCTCTTATGAAGCTTACATTCTAGTACAGTGACAAATAATAAATGCATAACAAACTCTGTTGGTTGCTAATTGATAAAA
>NW_007873429.1:0-580 GCF_000696425.1 Galeopterus variegatus
GGAAATCTATAGTCCAAGGAGCACAACTGGTGAGGGCCTTGATGGCGGGTGGTGACTCTCTGCAGCAGCATAGGGTGTCACATGGCGAGAATGGGCTGAGTGACAGAAAGCTAAATTTCTCACTTGTTCTCCTTATAAAGCCATCAGAACCGTGCCGATGGCTCCATGAATGGATCAATGCGTTCACAAAGGCACAGTCCTCACAACTTAATCACCTCTTGAAGGCACCACCCTTCAAATACAATAACTGGATTTTGCATCCTCTTAAAACTGCTGCATTTGGGGTCAAGTTTCCAATACATGAACTTTTAGGGTATACATTTAACCCATAGTAATTGTCTTCTTATAATTTTAGAAATTCTATATGTATTTTGAATACTATTCTTTTTTTGGTTATACATATTGCAAAAATCTTCTCTTTGTGGTGCATGTTTTGATTTTGGATGCAGGCTATGAGAGAAGTTTGATAAATCCAAAAATAAATGATACCAGGAATTTTGGCCTGAGAAATTATCCATTGTCAGGGGTGAAGACAGAGCTCGAGACATCCATCACTCCCTATTCTCCCAACTCACAGACC
>NW_007873430.1:0-580 GCF_000696425.1 Galeopterus variegatus
TTTCAGAGAAACCTTTCCTAGGAAACTTAAGGGACAGACAAAAGCAAAACTCAAGATATGGGGCAGATAAGTGGCAGGATCCATCTCATCACTTATCAGCTGCACAGTCTCCACATTGTGCTTTTGTAAGCCTCAGTGTCCTCATCTGTAAAATCTAATGGCAGTGCTAACCTCATCAGTTAGAAGAAAGATCAAGCCGTCAGTGCGTGTGAACGTGCGTAGTGGATGATCAGAAAGGGCCACCTTCTTTTCAGACCGTTATTTGCCCCCTTCCCCACCTCATCTCATCTCATCTGAAGTAGAAGACCCCGCCTGGGTGGCTCTAGATCCCCAGGCCCAAATAGGAAGTTGGGCCACATCGTACAGTGATAAGCAAATTGCTATTATGTACACAGAGGAGGGCGCTAACAGCTCAGCTTTTATAGGAGCCAAGGAAGGCTTCCTATAGATAGGGCAAGTGAGCTGCACCAGGGAAGAAGGGCAGACATTCCCCAGACGATAAAGGAGAAGAGGGCTCCTGGGCAGAGGGATCCAGTGACATTTCAAGAGCACATAGGGAAGCTGAGGCTGGAGAAAGTCG
>NW_007873431.1:0-580 GCF_000696425.1 Galeopterus variegatus
AGAGACACGACAGGGCAGCTCCCTCCATTCTCTGTTAATTCACTTTTGTGGGGCTGTTTTCTTATCTTTAATGATGGTGTCTAACCAAACAGTGTTTCCGGTTTCTGTCAGCTCTTATCATCTATGATATTATGATTTAAATCCTACAGTGTGTAATATGGGGATTGCTTCCTTCCCCTCCCTCAGAGTCCACAGGGAGAAGAAACTTCTCTACTTCCAGGGAAGGGGGGTGCGGGGACAAACACTAGGTTCCCTGTCTCCACACTCTCACTCACTCACTCACTCACTCCCTCCTCCCTGGAGGAGGAGGAATGTATCTGATGAGTGAGGCAAGGACACCTGAAATCCACAGGACCTTGTTCACCAAGAGTGAGGTCCTGACGTCAACATTACACAAGCCAAGTCCTCACTCTCTTGCTATCACGGCTCATATGCCCTCCTGCTGGGTGCTCTCTCCCCCTCCACTTCCTGCCCAAGCAGTATCTTTCCTCTACCAAGAGACCCAGCATTCTCTACCTTATCTGCTTAGGACTGGTAGGTAAATTCCAACTGGGGTATGAGATAAGAGGCCAAGCCACCA
>NW_007873432.1:0-580 GCF_000696425.1 Galeopterus variegatus
CCATCAAAATAAGACTTCTGCATAAAGAAATGTTCCTGCAGCACTGAAAGACATGTGCCTCAGTTACAAATGGAGTTTTAGACACAAAGAAACGGGCAAGAAAACCTTTTTCTCTTTTCTGAATTCCCCTTGTACATTGGGCCATTTCTCTTTCTCCTGTTCTTGACATTTAATGTATTGCATTCTGATGTCTGTGCACATGTCTTACTGCCCCACAAAAACTGTAAACTCCTTAAAACGGGAACTATATGTCATGCAGTAAAAAGCAGTATGATAGAAAGGAAGGAACAAGATTTTTATTAGAAAGTGAAATTACGGCTTACTATCTATACAACCTTCGACAAGTTATTAACTTCTCACATACTTGATTTATTCCTCTATAAAAATTGATCAATAATGGTATATAGTATTATTATCTATAATTTCAAAAGAGTATTTGGGACTTTGATTAAACATGGAAGATTGAAACATATGGGGCTTCACTCCAGAAACACATTTAAATTTCAGTAAATAAATAAAGACTTCTTAAACCCATAAAGGCAAAGTGAGCAAAGGAAGAGATAAAACAGAAAAAAAAAAA
>NW_007873433.1:0-580 GCF_000696425.1 Galeopterus variegatus
AGAGCAAGTAGGCATGGGGACAGGTGGAGTTAAGGGGGAGAATCCATGAACTTAGGCACCAGTTAGATATTGATGAGGGGCAGCATAATGAGGCAGGGGAGGAAGGTGCTTTGGGCAGTGTCATGGCTTCAGTGACTGTGAGCTGAGAGCTGCTTTCCTTGTGATGGCAGCCCACTTCCACCCTGCGGGGTCAGAAATTGGGGGCTGCTTGGGACTCAGTGCCCTAACAAAGAAAAGAGAGGGTGCTTATAGCAAGGGAAAATTGGGGATCAGGAAGTGCTTTCTGTGTGTGCGGATGACCTGGCTGGGATCTCAAGAATGAGTCAGAGTTATTCAGGGGAAAACTGAGGGGAGCAATGTGTTCCATGCAGAGGAAGGAGCTTGGGGAGGTGGAGCAGGGCAAAGCTCCAGGGAGCCGAAGCCCAGAGAAGGAAGGATTTTTTGCATGGCCAGAAGTGAGGACACAGAGTAGGGAAGTCTGGCTTGCTGAGGAGTAGGGCATTCGTCTTAGAAGCTTGAGGGGGCTCTTGTAGGGTTTCGGGTCTGTGTTCTGGAGCATGGTTATCTGCAGTGCAGTCGA
>NW_007873434.1:0-580 GCF_000696425.1 Galeopterus variegatus
AAGTTAAATATACACCTATCATGTGATCCAGACATTCCACTCCTAGGTCCAGCTTTACTACGATAGCAAAACAGAAAACAACCAGTTGTCTATCCAGTGTACAGATAAACAAATTGCAGTGTCTCCATATAATAGACTGCTGCTCAGCAGCAAAGGGTAATGAAGTATTGATACATGTTACCACATAGATGGATCTCAGAATAATTTTGCTGAAAGAAAGAAGGCAGGCAAAAAGGAGTATATATTGCATAATTTCATTTTGTATAAAGTTCAAGGGGAGTTACTATCCCTTACCTGACCTCAGACTTTTTTGGTGGCTTCCAAGAACCAAAGGGCTATGTATTATCATAGTAGCCTAACTCCATTTGCAACAGTGTCATTGGCAATTTGATTATTACTCTGCCAGTATTCATCCACATCATTCATTCATTTTCAATTAATTGAGCACCTAATATGTGCTAGATCTAGAGTAGACACTTGGTAGTGCGTTGAGAAATAGGAGGCATGATCCCTGCCTTCGTGGAGTTTACACTCTATTGAATGAACCCCTGAGTAATAAAACAAATAAAATAAGCAAAAC
>NW_007873435.1:0-580 GCF_000696425.1 Galeopterus variegatus
TATTAGTGGAGAGAGAGAGATTGCGTGGGGGGGTTGTGTGTGTGTGTGTGTGTGTGTGTGTTTAAATTAAAAGCATTCCTACCCTTTACAGTGGAAGCAGTTGATAACTTTTGTTTGGGGAAAAAAGATTTGAAAACTGTTCTCTGGGCTTACCACTGCAGAACCACCTAATAGTTTCAGAGAGTACTATTTGGTTTTTATCATTTCAAAAGATTTTTGCCAAGAATTAAGAATTTAGGTTAGAAATGAGGTTGTACAGTAATGTATATAAAATAAAAAATGTGTTGCAGAAGTTACAGTGTGTCAAGAACTATTATAAGGTAAAGTTTGACATTTAGAATTACTTAAATTTTATTTTTATTTTTCAGCTTCCAGCTGATCTTACCAAGATGCACCTCACAGACAACCCTCATCCACAGGCGCCACATGTGTCTTCTAGTCAGTCTGGTTGTAGCATTGCCAGTGACTCTGGGAGCAGCAGTTTATCAGATATATATCAGGTAATACCTTAGGAGTTTGTGTTCTGTACATGTGGCTTTTTTATTCTGCCAAATACCCTGTGCACAAGATACATGCCTTA
>NW_007873436.1:0-580 GCF_000696425.1 Galeopterus variegatus
TTGCATAAGATCCGGCAGTCCCACTTCTGGTTATATTCCCAAAGGAATGGAAATCATCATGCCAAAGAGATACCTGCACTCCCATGTTCAATGCAGCTGTATTTACAATAGCCAAAAGTTGGAACCAACCTAAATGTCCATCGATGGAAGATTGAATAAGGAAAATGTGGTATATACACCATGGAATACTAGTCTGCCATAAAAAAGAATGAAATTCTGCCATTTGCAAAAACATGGACGAGCTTGGAGAAACTTATATTGAGTGAAATAATCATAGCACACAGGGAAAAATACCACATGTGCTCACTCACAAGTGAGAGCTAAGAGAGAAAGAAGGAAGGAAAGAAAGACCACAGTGGTGTGTTGAATTTGCTGAGGGAGAGAACACACCTAGGGATACAAAGTGGAGAGGTGGAAAGAGGGATGGGGAGGGAGGTCAGGGATGAATTGGATGGGTGACAGGGGATATAATCACAATTTCTGGTAATGGGCATGCTGCAAGTATGGATTTGGCCATCACATCTTTGGCATGAGTGGTGACAGTCATCTTTGTACCCATGAATATTCATAACCAATATAA
>NW_007873437.1:0-580 GCF_000696425.1 Galeopterus variegatus
TCCATGGAGTAAATGGGATAATGTATGTGAATAAAATTTACATTTTTTAAAAAAACAATGTTCAAATGAGGTAAGGCATTCTAAAGAATGAAACCAGTGTAAGTGTGCTGACATGAAAAAACATCTAAGATATATGAAGTGGAAATGCACCTGCATAACAGTATGTAGAGTATGACCTCATTTCTGTAATAACAGAGTATTTTTCTACGCTTATACAAACATATGTAAGGCTACATACCAAACTGTTAAGACAGATTAGTTCTGGGAGTGAGGCATATATTACTGTTGCAGTAAAACACATCCTAGAAAAGACTCTCTCCTTGACCAACCTTTAGTCAGGCTCCTCTGAGCCCTCTTTTCAACTAGGCGCTGACACTGGCCCCATGCCACCTCTCCTTCTGTCTTTGGCTTGCCCAGACCAGTTTTAGCAAGAATCCTGCTAATAAGTTTAAGAGTCCCCCAACTATTGACATTTGATCAAGTTCCTTATCTCCCACAGCAGTGGACTGAACGGCCCCACAAAGTCATATAAGCTTAATGCCCATTGTAACTGTTGAGGGTGGGAAATCCCCATTACAGT
>NW_007873438.1:0-580 GCF_000696425.1 Galeopterus variegatus
GGTTAAGAATGAAGATTTATTTTCTCTCAATCTTTTCTCCTGTCTTTAATCTGTATTTTTTTCCTAAATACACATACTACATGTTTATTGTAAAAAATTTAAATATATATAAAGTATATATATATATATACTTTAATGTGATATACATATAAATATGTAACAAACATATCAAGTAAATGTGTAAATATGGAAATAAACAAAAATAGAATGTGAGAGAAAGTAAAAGTCACTGAACCTATTAGTAACCGTTGGTGTATATTCTTTTGACATCTTTTTATATTTATTTTAAATAATTTTTTAAATTTTGGAATATTCAATACATTTAGAAGAAAAATGTAAGTTAGAAAGCCTCGTGGTTTGGTTTTAGTTTGCTGTGAGTTTATTTGCTTTTTAACCTGTCAGCTTACTAAATATTCTCTTTCCAATATTTACCTGTTTTGTAGCAATGCCTCTGGATTTGAATAATAAGAAACCTAGAAAATTATTATTCTGATATAATGGGTTATGTCTTGTCTGTACTAAATTTCTTCCTTGTTTGGAGTCTCATTTCATTCTCATTAGAATGTTTCCTTTTCAGGTA
>NW_007873439.1:0-580 GCF_000696425.1 Galeopterus variegatus
TTATTTTTTTCTTATCTTTGTAAGAATTGGTATATATTATGGCTGAATGGTCTCATCTCAAAGTTGACAAGAAGCATTTCTGAAAAACAAGATAAATGAGGGACTTAAAAAGTGAGTGATTCAGTACAAGTATTACGTATATTCAGGATTGTCTTAAGATATTTCAAATGAGATTCATTGAAAGGAAAGTGGACATTTCTATATTTAATTTTTTAATTTTTATATTTAAGCTTTGTGTTATTAGTGTGTTACTCTGTATTCTACAATTTCAGAACTTAAATGTAATCAACAACAAAAAAGACACCAAGACACTGATTCTTTGTCCTTAAGAATGCTATTTGTCAATTATTTATAGTTTATTTCTGAACTGAAGTTCTTGAGTTAGCTGTCAATATTTTTTTAAACTTTGGAACATAATTTGAAAATTTTATCATGAAAGAGAGTAAAGTGTTGGGCCATAGAAATGGAGAATTATTATTATTGTTTAGAGTAGAAACTTAGAGAAAAATGGAAGGTCAGAAGGAAGAAGGAACTAGATCAAATGTTAATGTCACTCCTCCAGCAAGTGTTTGTATGAGAA
>NW_007873440.1:0-580 GCF_000696425.1 Galeopterus variegatus
AAAAAACAAGAAACATATGCTCCACTTGTGTTGTTAAAAACATGAAATATATATACATGTATATATTTATATACATATACTTGTATGTGTGTATATGTGCATGCACATACATGTATGTATTTATACATACATACACACACACATCCATAGGACATCTCTAGAAGGATGTATGAATATCTGATTAGAGCAGCTGATTTCAGGGATGAATACATTTGGGAGAAAGGCAAGGCTTAGAGGTTTTTACTTTTTATTATATAATCTTTTGCATCTTTTTAAATTTTATACTTGTGCATGTATGACCTACTCAAAAAACAAAGTAATTTTTCAAAAGTAAACCAGTCATTAGTGTGGTGGACCTAGGAATTTAGTTCAGGGGATCAGAAGAGAATAGGAGCCTACACTGCTTCTCAAGGTCTGGTCCAGGCAGTAAGACACCATGGGAAGACTTGCCTAACAAATGTCAGTGCAGGCAGCAGGTCTACAATTGGGGGAGGGCACAAGGATTAGGAACTCACACTCCTTTCAGTGTAGAAGGTAGAAACCAGATAATCTGACCCTGGACACCAGCATCACTCCAGTT
>NW_007873441.1:0-580 GCF_000696425.1 Galeopterus variegatus
GACACGTTAACTTGAATACCTTTGGAAAGATCTGGAAGTAGTATCAAGACCAACTGCTGACTTCATTTTGCACATGAAGTAGCTAGGATAAAGTCATCCAATGCTTCACCCAGTACCATGTGACCTGTATGTTGCAAAGCCAGGGCCAACATAAGAACTCAGGTCATCGCCTTCTTTCCATTGAACCCACTCTGAATAAATAAATAAGGCTATTTTAAATTTAGTTAGTTTAAAAAAATTATTTTATAGTGATATAAAATTCTTATTATTACAGCAATATAAAATATAACAGCTATATAAAATAGTAATAACTACCATTTACTGAGCATGTATTGCCAGTCATTCTAGTAAGTGTTTACATATATTATCTCATTTAATCCTCATAACGACGTTGTGAAGTAAGTACTACCATTGTACCTATTTTTCACGGTTGAGGAAAGTTAAGCACAGAGAATTTACTTTGCCCAAAGTCGTACATTTAGTGGTGGAGAGACATGGTTTGAATTCAGGAAGCCTGTCTCTGAAGTCTGCTGCTTCCTCACCACACTGACTGCACTTTGGTAATTGTCTGAAGTAAATG
>NW_007873442.1:0-580 GCF_000696425.1 Galeopterus variegatus
AAAAAATCCCATTTACAATAGCAACACCACCAACAACATTAAAATTTAGGAATTAAAAAAATTAGGAATAAATTTAACCAAGAAGGTAAAAGATCTGAACACTAGAAACTATTCTTTTTCTCATTTGTGGAAACTGAGACTTAAAGAGGGTAAGTGACTTTCCAATGGTTTAACAGTGATGGAGAGAAGAGCTGGTATGAGCACTAAGACTTCCCACTCCAAGTCCCCAACTATCTCCATCAGGCAGTAATTCTCCTATGCAGCCTTCATATGTATACTTCTTGGCCAAGTCTTCTTTGGCTCCAACAAGCTGGGACTGCAATATAAAGTTGTTGCAGCATTTCAACCAGGTCATGGTGGATGGTAATGATAATATCTTGTCTACACGAAGAGAAAGAGAAGTGGAGAATAGGACTGGGAAGATGCAAAACTAGATGGTCAAAAGAATGAAAACTGCTTCTTTTAAAAGTGGTGGAAGGAGTTAGCTATGCTAAGCTTGAAGAAGAGAAGATTCCTACCTTTATGGGCAAGTCATGAAACTTCCCTACAAATTATCTGAAAAATGCTAGGTAAAAGAGGA
>NW_007873443.1:0-580 GCF_000696425.1 Galeopterus variegatus
TACCTTTCCAGTTTCGTTGTTCCCCAACTCCCTCCTTGTCCTGTGTGGGATTTCCACCCCATATGAAGTGATTTCACCTAAATCTAAGGGTCAGCTTTTAGGGAATACAACCAAAGAATATATCTTATGGCTTTGCATGTAAAAATGAAAAAATAAACAAGCAATAAAATAAATACAGAAAACAAAGCTATCTACTTGCCATCATTTCCTGATAATCAAGCTCCATCTTATAACACTCTTATTCTTTACACAGTGGGGTGAATCTAGATGTAGATGTAGGCACGGAGATGAACTGACCTCTTAGAAACTTTTCAATAACCAAGAGTTTGTAGAGTCCTAACACAAGCCTTGATCATCATCTTTGATAACTCGATCTTCCTTTTCATTCTGGAAAATTAAAATTTGATATTTACTATGGCTTTAGCAACCACAGTGCATATGCTGAGTGTTTCTTTTTTTCCTGGTCTTTAGACATTTGGGGTTAATGTGATTACATCTTATCTTTCTTTAGTAGATTGGACTGGTTGTGAGTGGATTTTCTGATGATAAATGTAAAAGAAACCCCTCTGCCAGGAAAGGG
>NW_007873444.1:0-580 GCF_000696425.1 Galeopterus variegatus
TCGAGGCCGTCTTTTAAATTATTAACTGCATAAAAATGTGTGTACTTTAAAATTTGTTTAAGATTAGGAAACAAAAAGAAGTCAGAGGAAGCCAAATCATGACTGAAAAGTAAATGCCTAATGATTTCTCACTGAAACTGTCATAAAATTGCCCTTGTTTGATGAGGGGGATGAGCAGAAGTATTGTTGTGGTGGAGAAGCACTCTCTGTTGAAGCTCTCCTGGGTGTTTTTCTGATAAACGTTTGAGTAACTTTTTAAAACACTCTCATTATAACCACATGTTATCATCCTTTCACCCTACAGAAAGCCAACAAGCAAAAGGCCTTCAGCATCCCAAAAAACTATGACCTTTGCTCTTGACTGGTCCACTTTTATTTTGACTGAACCACTTTCACATTTTGTTAGTCATTGCTTTACTTTGTTTTTACTTTAGAATTGTACTGGTAAAGCCATGTTTGATCTCCTGTTAAAATTCTTCAAACAGGGCCAGCCTGGTGGCGCACTGGATAAGTGCGCCACTTGGGAAGCACGGCGGCGCTCCCTCCCGAGGGTTCGGATCCCACATACAGACCGGTTCCC
>NW_007873445.1:0-580 GCF_000696425.1 Galeopterus variegatus
TTTGTCTGCGAATGGGACTGAGAAAAATAAGGTTCATGCAGTCAATTTACTAACAGTTAAATTTATTCACTTTCAAGGACCATGAGTTACTTTGCAGTTATGTTCTCAATTTTTCAATGCTAAAATGTATTCTTCTTTCATGAAAGACAGTAATAATAGGCAATAGTTGTTTTGATTTTTAATGTCTTTACACAGAAAAATGAAATATATCTAATCTATTCTAGCTCCCCTGTTATAAAATATACGTATAAAAGTCTGGGGACCATTCATCTGGTCTGATCATCTATCACTTTGTATAATTAGGAAAACTGAGGCAGAGTAGTTACCTGCTTGCATGGGGTCACCCAGCTAGTTAATGGCACTGAAGCCATGTGGCTTTGGCTAAGCTCAGATTCTCAAAATATAGCATGTGCAAAGGAAAGTACATGCTGTCCCTATCAAATTCAAAGAGTTACCCAGAAACCATGGTCAAATTGTTTTTTGTTTATAAAACTCTTACAGTCTTTTTGGTCACATGAGTTTCATCTGATATCTGCAAAATGTAATTGCTCTCCAAAAAAAAAAAAAAAAAAAAAAAAAA
>NW_007873446.1:0-580 GCF_000696425.1 Galeopterus variegatus
GAATAAAAAGACCACTGCTACTCCTGTTTCAGAAATTAAATAGTTCACTTTAAAAACAATTTCAGAAATAAACTGGGTGATGGAATGTAAAAGGGTAAGAAAGGACAGCCTGAAAGATGTCATTTCAGATTTACAATAAACATAAATAAGGAAATTTTTTTAAAAAACTATGGTGTATTTATTTTTCTCTTCTAATTTCTTTCACCAACTGTTCTAAGGACATATTATATGTAAGGTGGTATGAAAGGTCTCTTATCTCAAATTGTTACAGTGGAATGTAGGAGAGAAGACATAAAAATGAATGGGTACAGCTAGAGAGAATGTAAACAACTTGCTAGAGGCATTTCTGGTAGCCTAGACATTAATAAAATAGAACAATGCTTAACAAAGCATCTTTCTTTAAACTCCAGTTGATTTGGTAAAATAAAAGATATTAAAAGCAATAAAACATACATTTTCCTACATGAAACCCATCACTTACAACTCAGAATCATAAATAGAGGCAAAGAGGGGGAGAAAAAACAAGCAAAAAAATAAACACACACATAAAAGCCAGGTAAAACCACAGTCTCAGGAGCAT
>NW_007873447.1:0-580 GCF_000696425.1 Galeopterus variegatus
CTACCTCCCTTCCTCCCTTCTTTTCTTCCCTCCTTCCTTCTCTTCTCTACTTACCAACTTCCTCCATGGTTTTTTTTTTTTGTATAGCTTATCAGTACATATTTATTATAGAAAATACAAACAGGTATTTCAGATGTTAAATTGTTGGGCTCATATGTTTTTAATTTTCTTGATACTGTTGTTAAATTGCTTCCAATTTCATGTTCCACTTTACACCCTTACCAGCAATACTTAAGAGAGACTATTTTTCTGCACTCAAAACAACTCCACTCATTTGTTTTACCTTTATTATCTTGATGAGCAAAAGTTGAAATGATGTTTATTTTAATTTTTCATTTCCTTGATTACCAAAAGGGCACAATCTTCCATGCTAAGAGGGACAGTGCACAACCTGCTCTCCTCTTGAAATTCTATTTTATGATTCACAAGATTTGTTAGAATTGGAAAGGGTTTAAGCCTTTACGTTTTGCAGATGAAAAGTCTGAGGCCAGCAAGGCAAAGTGTGGTTCTTCTAAGTCGTTCAACTAATTTGTAGCAGGACTGAGACCAGAATGAGGAATAACCTGACTCAAAGACAAGC
>NW_007873448.1:0-580 GCF_000696425.1 Galeopterus variegatus
ACTCACAGTTCTCTCTGCACAGTTTCTTAAGAGCAGAGAATTCCTATGTAATAGATATGTCACTAAAAATAATTCGCAAAAAGAAATTTACCTCCCACTATGTAATTATGTAATAATATTTTTATGCATTTTCCTATGAGCTAGAGCACTTCTGGTTTTCCAGTTAAGAAAAGTGAGTGCATCCTGACAAAGGCAAATTCTCTCTCTCTTTCTCTCTCTCTCCCCCCCCCCCTCTCTAAATTACTCCTGTTAGTCTTCTAATCATTTCTCTAACTTTTTGGTATTTTATGATTTTGACCTTTTCTAATCACGAAACCTTTCCATATCATTAATTGTTTAAAACCTCAGAGACATTCCTATGCCCTAACATGTCTTCTATTAATTCATTCAACCAGTAAAAATTTATCTAGTGTCTAGTATGTTCCTAGTGTTTTGTTAGGCCTTAAATAGGTAGAGAATAATCACATTAGTGAGAGTTTTATTTCATTCTTCCTACTATAGATACTCATAAACACACAATATGCCCCATTGAGTATGGTTCAACTGAATATATGCATCTAACATACTATTCAGTATATCT
>NW_007873449.1:0-580 GCF_000696425.1 Galeopterus variegatus
TTTTTTTTGCAGCATTTGCCCACAGTTCAAACAGCTGCATTCACACAGTCCGTCAAGGAGTGGCTGCCCTGTCTCTGTGCACATCCGCGGCCATTCTCAGAGACAGGCACGTAGTAATGGAGACTAGTTTTTCCACCTTTTCACAAGGTGAAAACATACTTGAAATTCTGCAGGGGCACCCATCCTTGGGTCATCTGCCCATCTGCCTATAGCACTCTTTTCTCGGGTGTTATGGCACCCAGCTGGCCATCAGGTTTAAGCAGCACCCTCTGACCCTTTTGCCTTCGGACAAACACAATATGCTTTTACCATATAGCCTCTAAAGCATGTTACACCACCCACCCCTAGGTCTCATAGTTGGAGTAGCCAGGGCCTCTCCCTGTTTCTGCTGCTTTACTATCTCAATTTCTCGTGCACAACAGGTCGTGCCTGGAGATGCACAGTTTTCCCCAACTCACCACTGGGCTGGTCGTCTTCCCTGGTGTGAGAGGCAGGAGTAGCCAGTCGCTGCAAATCGTTCTCCAGGACATTTATCCATGCTTCCAACAACTCTGCTTTCTGCCACAAATCTCAATCAGTT
>NW_007873450.1:0-580 GCF_000696425.1 Galeopterus variegatus
TCTTCTGCCATGTGAGGATGCAGCTACAAGGCACCATCCTGAAGCAGAGAGAGCAGCTCTCGCCAGACACCAAACCCACTGGCACCATCTTGGACGTGCCTGCCTCCAGAACTGTGAGAAATACATTTCTATTGTTTTGTTAAAACAGCATGAAAGGACTAACACAAGAAGTTAGACGGAAGGAAAAAAAAGCCTTCAAGAAAACCAGCTACTGATTTTGATTATTTTCAGAAAGTATAGTGTGTGTGTGTGTGTGTGTGTGTGTGTGTTTATATATATATGTATGTTTTGTTTTTCTTGACATCATGTTTTCTGGAACAGATTCTTAATGAAGGTTTTGAAATAAAGCAGGTAGTACAGGGTAGAAGTTAAGAGAACGTCCTCCAGTTGGCCTGAGTTTGAAGCCGTCTAGCTGTGTAAGCAGATTACTTACCTGACCTTTGTAAGCTTCAGCTGTCTCATTCACAGAATAATACCTACCTCATATAGTTGCATGAGATTTAAATGATAATATATTACTATTTCTAAGCATATGTTCCCAAGGTGAAATTGCATTTGCTTTATAAAAACTAACCTTCAG
>NW_007873451.1:0-580 GCF_000696425.1 Galeopterus variegatus
TATGTGGATATAACGTAGATCATTTAACTGTTCCCTTACTCTCAGGCCATATGTGCTTCCACCGCATGTATATTTAAAACAATGTTGTGGTGAGCCCTTTTGTCTAGAGTTGTACCTATGCCTTAGGTTATTTCCTCAAGATAAATTTTCAGAAATGGGATAACTAAGTCAAAGATATATCGAAATCAGTGTGTCTCATCTAAGACACAACTGTTAATATTCTTGATAAATAGCCAAGTTGTTTTCCAGAATGGTTCTATCATTGCACATGAAAAATTTAACATTTAAAATGCAAGACTGGTCGCCTGACTCAGAAAGAAGTTAGTGAGCTCAGCCTGCAGGACTACTCTTTTCGTCTTAGGTTCCTTACAGTCAAGGTACACCGTTCCCATTCAGAGGTCACGGGATCTGATCGTGGGGCCTAAGTTTGCAGATGCTGTTAGCTGAGCTAGAAAGCAATATGTTTCTTCACTTTTTCTAAAAGACAAGGTCACAACTCTTTATTAAACAGCTAAACATAGGGAGTTCATCACCACACGACCACCCTTACAAGTAATTCTCAAGGGAGTACTGGGATTGG
>NW_007873452.1:0-580 GCF_000696425.1 Galeopterus variegatus
ACACAACACATGATTATTGTTTTAAATGACTGCAGTTCAGGATCATTTGTTAGGCAGCAATATATAATGAATCATCTCACTTTCTGCAGATGATCCTGCATCCTACTTTTCAAGGTAATAATCATGAGAAGGAATCTACCTTCCTATCTGGCCGCCAAAACTACAATATAAGCCCTGATTTCCTCTTCCTCTTCTTACGAACAAGGAGCTGTCTCCCCTTTCCACAGGGCCTTGCTTAGCAGCTCTGCTCTGCAGTCCACCCTCTTGTTTCTGAGGAGCTGTACACTCTCCACGATCTCTCATCTGTCCTTTCCCCTCAAGCTCTCCCACTCTACTGGACTGTTCCTCACACCATTTAAGCGTGAATCCGGCATTTTTAGTAGTGAAATAAACATGTCTTCAAAGCACAGTTTTCTTTCCAGTTACTGCCCAGTCTCTGTCCCTCATCCTAGCCAAAAGTTTTTCACTCTCTGTCTCCTTTCCTCATGTCCCACACACTTCTCACACAGCGCAGTCTGTTTTCCACCACCACCATGTCATGGACAATACTCTTAGTAGAATCACTGATGACTTTATTCAC
>NW_007873453.1:0-580 GCF_000696425.1 Galeopterus variegatus
TTTCACTAGACCTGGAAGTACCTATAAAGTCAACCATTAAAACCTGAGCTGCACAAAAAGCTTTCCTTAGGGGATCAGCAGCAAATCAGCAATTTAGCTCAACCACACAGCTCAAGTGCTGGTTCCCACAGGAAGTTCCTCCATTTTAGAAGTAAGCAAAGGACGGCAAATTAGTTCTAGCACAGAGTTTAAGCTATGGGAACAACAAATAATCCAACACAGAACTGAAAGAAAAAACAAAGTACTCACAACCAGAGGCAAAGTTTGATGTTAACTAGTAAAGGTCTCATTTCACCAAAGAACACCTACAACACCTAGAAAGACCGAAGTCCCTTGGACTACCAAGCCAGAAAGGGGGAGGGCTGGGGCCTCAGCAATGCTCCCCGACATCCACGACCAGTCCCAAGGTGGGGGACGAAGGCCTTGGCCACATACCCCCAACATGTGCAACCACCCCAGCAATGACCACCATCGTAGGAAGCACCCCAGGCTGTCCTGAACTGACGCAGTGGGGGCCTCGGGCCTTGGCCATGCCCCCCAACAAGTGCAACCAGCCCAGTGACGACCACCAAGCTGCAGC
>NW_007873454.1:0-580 GCF_000696425.1 Galeopterus variegatus
AAAAAAAGGAAAAGACTCAAGACGATACCACATAAACAAAAAGCTAATAAATGCTGAAATAAATAAGATTAAGAGAAGACAAAGATAAAGTAGAAAATATCAAAGAAGAAATAAATGAAAAGTTTTCAGAGCTTAAATATACAAGCAGGCACATCGAAAACAGCTCAGGGAGAACCTAGCAAATGAATAGAAAGACCCATACATGGAAACATCACATGGAATCATAGTAAACACCCACAAAGAAAAGTCTGGTCACCTACAAAAACTGATAATCAGAGTCCCGTTGAAGTTCTTCTCAGAAGAGAAGAGCACTTCACTTCCATGGCATTCTTTCCACGAATCCATAACCCAAGTCTAATCATGAGGAAACATCAGCCAAATCAAAATTGAGGTACATTTTACAGAATACCTGACCAGTGTTCTTTGAGGTAAGACTGAGGAACTATCATAGATGGGAGGAGACTAAGGTGACGTGAAGATTAGATGCAATGGGATATACTGCATAGGATTCTAAAACAGGAAAAAAAAAATCAGTGGAACTAAAGAAATCAAAATAAAATCTATATTTTATTTAACAGTG
>NW_007873455.1:0-580 GCF_000696425.1 Galeopterus variegatus
ATAGACTTAGAGAAAATTATATTAAGTGAAATAAGCCAGGCACAGAAAGAGAAATACCACACATTCTCACTTACATATGGGTGTTAATAAAAATAAGTAAATAAATACAGAGAGAGAGAGAGAGAGAGAGAAATAAATGAGGAGAGAAGAAAAAGACAGCAATCACAATATTCCTTGAACTTGCTAAGGTAAGTGAACAATTATGATGCTGATGGGGGAGGAGGAGGGAAGATAAAGAGGAATTGGTAAAAGGGACACAAAAATCAACTTATTGACAAATCAACTTATTTATTGACAAATTAAAAAATAAAAAACAAATTATTAAAACAATAATAATATCTGGAAGAAGCTACCTCAATTTCCTGTATTGGGAACAATCCTTCTGTAAGGGCAAATAAGTGAGTTATAATATCAGCTATAGAAATGGTCTTGTATTAAAAAAAAACAAAAATTTCTAAAGCAGGAGCTGGCAAAGTTTTTGTATGAAAGGTCAAAAAATAAATAATTTAGGCTTTTGTGCCAGAAGGCCTCTGTTGCAATTACTGAACTCTGCTTCTGCAGCATGGAGAAAACTATAGAC
>NW_007873456.1:0-444 GCF_000696425.1 Galeopterus variegatus
TTTTCTAATTCTTTGAGGTGTAGTGTTAGATTGTTAATTTGAAATCTTTACATTCTTTTGATGTAAGCATTTAATTTAATAAACTTCCTTCTTAGAACTGCTTTTGCAGCATTCCACATATTTTGGTATTATGTTTCATTAATTTTATTAGTTTTGAGAAATTGTTTGATTTCCTATTTAATTTCTTCTTGGACCCACAGGTCATTCAGAAGCATGTTGTTTAATTTCCATGTGTTTTTATAGTTTCCAGAGTTTTGCTTGTTATTTATTTCTTGTTTTAATCCACTCAGTTCTGAAAAGATACTTGAAATGCTTTTAACTTTTTAAAATTTGTTGAGGCTTGATTTGTGACCTAGCATCTGGTCTATCCTGGAGAATGTTCTATGAACTGGTGAGAAGTATGTATAGTCTATAGTTTTTGATGAAGTGTTCTGGAGATATCTT
>NW_007873456.1:5684-6264 GCF_000696425.1 Galeopterus variegatus
AAACTTCCAGACTTCATTTACTGAAGAAAAAAGGAAGGTGAGAAAACCCACACATTGTTAAGCAATGGAAGAGGGAAAGGAAGGGGAGTCTCCCCACCATAAGCCATTGTCTGGGGTTTTAGTGCCTGAACTGAGTGCTGGAAAAGCTCTGCAGCTCTCAGTCACTCCAGCCATGGGATATACTCCGTACAGATTTGAGCATGTTATGTTACAAAAATGCGTGTGGATGAACTTGACTTGTAAAGTCAGCACAATTTTAAGAAAATGCAAAAGTCAAGCTGGCCAGTTAACTTAGTTCATTAGACTGTGGTGTTAAAACACCAAGGTCAGAAGTTCTGATCCCTGTACCAGCCACCAAAAAAAAAAAAAAAACGTCTAGGGGCATGAGAATTTTGACAAATATCAATCACTTAACATTTAACATTCATTAGATAATTCTTTACAGTTTGGTTGAGAAACTGTATCTTAAAAATATAACCATTACTTGCAAAAATGCATTAATGACACAATTGATTTTATTTTTTTTCCCCTTTTTTTCTTTTTTTCGTGTCCGGCAACGGATCGCAACCCTCGGTGTTGC
>NW_007873457.1:0-580 GCF_000696425.1 Galeopterus variegatus
TTGATATATATTGTATATATTGAATTATATGTACACATACACATATATATACATATACATACTATGTGTGTGTGTGTACATATATATAAAGCAACCCAGCATCCATTCTAAAACGTCTCTCTGTTGTTCACAGAATGCCAGCCTCCTTGGCACAAGAGTTTGCTTCAGAGTCTGGATATTGTGGCTACATCGCTGGCAGCTCTGGACTTCCCCCTCTGAAGTTCCTCCTGCCCTCCCATCCCTGTCCCTCCTCTAGTACCACCAATAGGCCACCCTCTTCCTCTCCAGGGACACCATCCGCTCACATAGCTGAGTTCCTTGATCCCTGGAGCGACCAGAAGAGCACTGCAGAGGAAGGCCTTGATGGCGCTGGAAGTCCTGGAGAGAAGCAAGCACTCCAATTGAGCACAGACATTCAAAGCACGCGCCATGAGGTGAGCCCTGTGCTAGGCACTGGGGCAGGACATGAGCAAGACCCAGTCCAGTCCCGGCCCTCTAGAGGTTGCCAGGGGAACGGATGCACCAGACTCACACACAGCTCATGAGAACAGTACTCTGCCGAGAGAGCAAGGCGCACCGG
>NW_007873458.1:0-580 GCF_000696425.1 Galeopterus variegatus
GGATGGAAAAAGGTATTCCATGCAAATGGAAACCAAAAATGAGCAGGAGTTGCCAAACTTACATCAGATAAAATAGACCTCAAACCAGGAACTATAAAAAGAGACAGAGAAGGATATTACATAATGATAAAAGGATTAATGAAGCAAGAAGATATAATAATCATAAATATATATGCAGTCAACATTGGAGCACCCTGATATATAAAAGAACTGCTATTGCCTCTAACAGGAGAGATAGACCACAACATAGTAATAGTTGAAGACTTTAACAGGCCACTGCCAGCATTGGACATATCATCTACACAAAGAATCAGCAGAGAAATATTGGATTTAAACAGCAAATTAGATAGAATGGACTTGACTGACATATACAGAAAGTTTTATCCAACAGCAACAGAATATACATTCTTTCATCAGCACATACACCATTCTCCAGGATTGACCACATGTTAGGTCACAAATAAAGTCACAACAAATTTAAAAAGATTGAAATCATAAAATTAGGATGGCTAATATCCAAAAGACTGAGAATGACAGATGCTGGAGAGGATATGGACAAAAAGGAACCCTCCTACACTGT
>NW_007873459.1:0-580 GCF_000696425.1 Galeopterus variegatus
TTTTTTTTTTTTTTTTTTCTAAATAATATCGAGCTAGGTTCTCCCTGGAATATGAAATAAAGGGAAGATAATTAATAATTATTAAGGCTCAATTATAGCCCATGCATTTTGCTTAAACATCTCTAAGTTCCTCATTTAGTACTCAAGTATTCCACAGAAGCCCAATGAGATTAATCAATTTACAATAGCTAGAATAAGAATAATGAGAACAATGATAATTTCATTTGTTCCTGGCCCTGTGCTAAGTGCTTCAGGAAGTCACATGGTTATTGAGCTCTGGATCTGTAATTTCACACACAGATCTGTTTAACCTCTCTCTAGCACACTGACTCCCCATTCTTCCTCAAGTGGTATTTTACTTATTTTTTTAATTTTAAAATCAAGAAAGTAGTATTTACATCCTAGGGGATATTTGAAGAGTATCTAAAAAAAAAACTGTGAATTAAATAACTATTAAGTATGACCTGTATTAGAAAGTCAATAAATGATTACTTATTTGCAACCTGCCAAACGCTATGTAAATAGAGGATATTGATAATTACTTCTCTATCTAAAATACTATCACTAATTACCAATCAAG
>NW_007873460.1:0-580 GCF_000696425.1 Galeopterus variegatus
ACCTTCTGCTTCAGGAGAGCTGTTACAAAGTGTTTCTCAGCCAGATTTAGAGTATCCATGGGTCTGCTCAAACAGAGCTCATTACTCTCCTAAACCCAGTTAGGAAAAGATGCTTCATGATGACCAAGCTTTCAAATGCTCCAGCAAAGGTTCAGCTGTTGGCAGGAACACAGGTACAGGCCAGAGGGCATGGGTCACCTGGACAGCGGTGAGATGCCAGCTATCACAAACTTGTCCACTGCTTGTGGTGCAGATTAGATAGAAACAATGCTCTGAGAAGATTCAATAGGAAGAAGATGCATTAGCAAAAAATATGAATTTGTTGTAAGTGACCTGAAGGACAGTAACCCTCCTAGTGCAGGTGGAATAGGTGAAGGAGAGTGTGAGGTGTGTAGAAGAATCGGGAATGTCCCCAGAGACACCCATTACATTCACACCAGTGCATTACTGGGAAGGTCCTGCAGAGCATGAGACCCCCTGCGTAAGCTTTATAGTGTCTTATAAAATGTTTTCAGTGCAGTGTGTGGATTCAGCCATTCTGAGCAAAGTCTTCTCTTGTCTTCACCAAGTTCTAAGTTAA
>NW_007873461.1:0-580 GCF_000696425.1 Galeopterus variegatus
CTATCATTTAGTCTTCATAATAGCTTAATCAGATAACTACTAATACTCCCATTTTCTAGATTTAGAAAAGGAGGTTATAGTGATTAAGTAGAGATTGACCAAACTTATCCTGCTAATGAATGACAGAGCCACATTTTGTCCTTAATCGATCAGACTCTAAACCTGTGCTTTTAATCACTTCCCTATCTACCCACCTTCAGAATTATAGTTTTATGTATCTAATCACATTGTTAAATATTTTGAAATCTTATTGAGATTTAAGAGCATTTATCTATTAATTGGATCATTTGAGTAATGTTATCATGAGGAGCATAGGCATATCCTTATAAAATTAAAAGTGATCTTTTTCAGTATAGGCCAGAATTTTCTAATTGATAATAATAGTGTTTATTAATATTTATCTTGTGTGCGCTATGTTCTAGTCACTGTTCAAAGTTCTCTTCAAATAATAATTCTGTAATCATTGTAACAGGCAAATGAGGAAAGTATTATTGTCATTATTTTTATTTTCACAAATGAATAAACTAAAGCACAGAAGATTTAAAAAATGCCCAAAGTCCCATAACTTGTTGATAGGGAT
>NW_007873462.1:0-580 GCF_000696425.1 Galeopterus variegatus
TATAATTACTTCTAAGAATTTTCTTAGAAGAAAGAATTCATTCTTAAATTTAGACCTACAGTCATTTTGTGTTAACATTTGAGTGTGATTTGTAGTAGGAGTCCAAATTCATTTGTTTATTTTTATTATTATTTTATTACTTATTATTACTTTTTAATTAAAAATTTTATTTGCTTATATTTTGTTTAAACTAACTATAGGTTTAAGAAAAGTTTTAAAAACAGAAAAATAGTTATCAATGCCCTTGTCCTAGATTTCTCAAATATTTACATTTTATTTTTTTATTTGTGTTGGAAGGGTTGATTGTACATATCTGTGGGGCACAGCATTGAATATCAACACCTGTGTGCAATATGTGATGCTCAAATCAGAATAATTAGTATATTCAACATTATTCAATGTAATCAATTTTCGTGGTCCTTAACCCATTCCACCCTTAACCTCCTCCACCTCCTTCCTTCCTACCTCTGATAACCTCAGTTCTCTTCTCTTCTTTTGAAAGTTCAGTGTATTATTGTGATTGCTTTCCTTCCTTCCTTCCTTCCTTCCTTCCTTCCTTCCTTCCTTCCTTCCTTCCTTC
>NW_007873463.1:0-580 GCF_000696425.1 Galeopterus variegatus
CTAAAGCAATTACTCAATAAATTTCAATAAGTGATAAAGATTTTGAAGAGACTAAATAAATCACCATAGAACATTTATCAGACTGAGCAATTAGCTTTGTCACAATAATATTAACTATAATGTGGTCCTTGCTTGGATTCCACCAGTTCTTTCCACTACCATTTTGCTATTTGAGGATCCAATCCAGTATGACTCATCACATTTATTTGAGGATCCAATCCTGTATGAATCATCACATTTAGTTGTCCACGTGGTTTCTTCCATTATGTGCACTAATAAAATCAGTACTTACTTGTTCTACTTTTCTTTTCTTCATGTGAAACTTGGTGATTTATTTTCATAGTAAGAATTCATTGTTTCCAATAATTTGTGAGCACATTTATTTTATCACAAATAATAATATGATGTGACAATATAACAATTAAGAATGGCTTTAAGCCATAAAATACATTTTAAGTAACACTAGGGCTTGATCTAAATACAATAAGCTTACTTGATATGAATGCAATACTTACTACAGTTTATTATCAGAAAAAAAGTAACAATCGATTATTGCTTATCAGTGTGGATATTAAACAGA
>NW_007873464.1:0-580 GCF_000696425.1 Galeopterus variegatus
ATTAGACTGAGAATCTATAGAGAAGAGAAAATGCAGCTCCATGCAACGGCTTTCAGTGCAGAAGGATTTGCAATAGGTTTAAATTAGAAAGAGCTTTTTTGTTGGTTAAGCAGGAAAGACAAATTGTGGCGTGTGTGCACTGCTGGAGATCATTCTCACATTGAAATGCAAACCGTTATTCTATATGTGTTCATAGGGCACCATCTCCAAAGATGCACAACATGTAACATGTCTATATTGATTTTAATGAAAACACTAACAACGACTATACTGCTGTGATTATAGATAAAGATAAGTGTATTAGTCCATTTAGTGTTGCTATAAGAGAATACCTGAAGCTGGGTAATTTATAAAGAAAATTGACATTTATTTCTTACAGTTTCTGAGGCTGGGAAGTCTAAAGTCCATTTGGTGGTGGCGATAGTGACTCAGGGGTCTCACATTGCATGATGGTGGTAGCAGAGAGAGAAAAACAGACTCTCCTCTTCTTAACACTCTCAGAACCACACCCTTGACCACCATTTTTAATCCATTCACTCATGCAAGATCCTACAATCCAATCACCTCTTCAAGGCTCCAC
>NW_007873465.1:0-580 GCF_000696425.1 Galeopterus variegatus
TTTAGGCACTTGAGGCCATGATATCTACAAAGTCTTATCCTGGATGAGAACTTATTGGTCCTGAAGGTGTCTTCAGCCAGGATCAGCTACATAATTGCAGGGCTCTGTGCAAAATAAAAATGTGGGATCCTTTGTTCAAAAATTAAGAATTTCAAGATGGTGACAGCAGAGCATTAAACCAATTATGGGGTCCTACTGAGCATGAGGCCCTGTGCAATTGCACAGACAGCATGCTATGAAGCTGCCCTTATCAACATGTTCACAGACCAGAAAGTTAAAAAAAACAACTCAATATGGTGTAAAGCCATCTGGTTTAGTGAAATTGAATGTTTGGCACCATTTAAGCAAAATGGTTCATTGAATTTTCCTCAGGCTGACTATTTGCCTTGGATCATATTGATTTAGCTCTCTGTTTCCTTTCATACCTGGCTCTGTGGCCTAGAGATTTATCTTTAAAATAAGACCTGTGCTCGCTTATTGGATAATAAACTACTGTGAAATTGAAAGCCACTCTTAGTTTTTAATATCAGGCTCCAAGATGATATTAATTGCACAATAAAGGGTCAGGTGTTATCTCAGA
>NW_007873466.1:0-580 GCF_000696425.1 Galeopterus variegatus
ATAAGCTTAGAAATTTTTATTAGCTAATTTGAGGCAATAATAATAATAATAATAATAATAATAAATACACACACACATATAAAAGAATCAAATGAGAAAACATTTATTTGAGACACTAGGGATATGCAAACCACCTGGTATATTTTCAAGAGCCTAATTTTTGTTGGAATCTTTTTACAAAAAAATATGTTTAATAACCATTAAGAAAGAGAAAACTTTGTATTTGAAAACAAAATAAAAGGTGACAGGGACTAGAAAACAATGCAGAATTAACCTTTAAAGAAGTTGAAAGGAAGATATTTGAAGAAATTTCAGTTTGGGGGTAGAGTTTCCAGAAGAGTGACAGAGCGCCTCAAGCTCATGTGTTTGACGAGGAACAAATTTGTCCTCCCCTGTCCCTGTCAGTGCTCAGGTAGAAAAAAACCTTTGAGAGACACCAGCAGAGTGACTAGAATAGAGCTGTGGGCACAGAGGGTGCCCTATCATAGTTTAATTACTTTCATTGTTTATACTACAACAGGAGTGTAGTGTGTGTGTGTGTGTGTGTGTGTGTGTGTGTGTGTGTGTGTGTGTGTGTGTG
>NW_007873467.1:0-580 GCF_000696425.1 Galeopterus variegatus
CATCTTTTGTCATGAAACTTTTAATTGGAATTCAGTCAATGTACCATTCCTTGCGTTCTTTCTCAGTGCAGTCATAAAAATATTCTCTTATATTTTGTTTCCAAAAGTTTAAGTTTGTTCTTTACACTTAGGATTTTCAGATTTAATCCACCTGGAATTTAATTTTGCATCTAGCGTGAGATTAGAAATTTTTTCTTTTACCGCTTCTCATATGGGGAACCAAATATTACGTATCATTAATGAATTTGTGAAGCCACTTTTTGTCATATATCATTTTTATATATGTGTAGGTCTGGTTTTCAGCTCTTCATTCCATTCCATTACTCCTTTTTGTTTCTCCATTTGTGTTTTTTGTCCATACCCAATACTTAATTACAATACTGCCTTAATTACGATAGCTATAACATTCATTTTGATGTGCTGGATTGTTCCTTTGCCACTTTGGTTGACCTGGGAATTGCCTTCCCTCTTTGGTTCCAGGTTCAAGTTGGCCAAGAGAAGAACTCCTGTGAGACTTTTGGATGTGGAAGTGAAGGGGAGGTGGTTACTCTGAAGGTCTTCACAATCAGAGGAGGTGACA
>NW_007873468.1:0-580 GCF_000696425.1 Galeopterus variegatus
AAGAGAAAACAAGACACTTGTCATTGAATTCAGGGCATACCCAGATAGTCCAGGATAATTTCATCTCAAGATCCTGAACTTATTTGTATCTGCGAAGACCCTTTCTCCAAATAAGGTCACCTTCACAGGTTCTAGATGGGGCCACCATTCAACCCACTAAAGTGCTCAATGGTCAGAGTCAGAACTCAAGTCCTTCTCCTTCCACTAACTGGCCACTAGCTCATCACATGATCCCAAGCAAGTTCATCTCACCTGTCTGGCACTCTTTCCCCATCTGGAAGGTGGGGATAGATCGCCACCTGCCACACCTCCCCTATGGGGGTCAGAACTGTGGGTCATTGATACTCGAGAGATCACACCAGCTTCAGTAGTTCTCGAACTTGAAACGTAAGTGAAGGGGAAAAAATGATCACAGACCACCCCCCCAGTTTGTGAAGCCCTAACTCAAGAAAATCAAGTCTGATTCTACAGAAACTTCTTCAAGTTACAAAGTTAAATGCGGAGAAACACTGCCTTTACAGCAGATGAAAGAATGTTTTAAAGATAACCAAAAAAAGCTAAATTCTAGAACTCCCAGACT
>NW_007873469.1:0-580 GCF_000696425.1 Galeopterus variegatus
TTACATTTCTAAAGAAAATGGTACATAGAATGAATAAATAGGAGATATAACTAATAACCTTACAAACAACTTTTTAAACAGATTAAGCTGTTGATCAATATTGGATACTCCTAATTCATTAGGCAAACAAATATTGAATACATAAATAACTAAGTTGAATAGTAGCATTAATGTCTTATAAAACATCAATAGACCCTGGCTTTCACCTAAAGATAAATTGAACATTTTTAGTTTTAGTACCATTCCCATGAAAGACAATCATGCATTTTGCAATGAATACGACTAAGGCATAGAATCTGGCAATAAGTAGCAAAAACTTAGGGAAGTGGTTCACAGCGCTACCTCTGGAGTGCAATGGTTTGGGCTAAGCGTTCCATTTCTGTCTCTTAGTGGTTATGTGCTTTTAGACTCAGTTCTCTCACCTGTAAACTTTAAATAAACAGTTACCTCTGAGTCATACATTATTGTTAAGAAAGTAAGTTCTAATCATAAGCACAAAATAAATGCTTACTACTACTGTAATTATTACTACGTAAATTATGAAAACCACAACAAGGAGATGAACATCACCAGATTAGAC
>NW_007873470.1:0-580 GCF_000696425.1 Galeopterus variegatus
CCTAACTGCTGGTGTTTCACCTGTATTTTCCCTTAGTAATTTTACAGTTTCGGGTCTTAGATCTAGGTATTTAATCCATTTCAAGTTGATTTTAGTGTATAGTGAGAGATGCATATCTAGTTTCATTCTTCTGCATTCTGGATATACTTGGTAAGTGATAGGGTATATAATGCAATATGTCAGACATGCTAGAAAGAGGGAAGATTGGATTCCTAAGCTTCGGTAAAAATAAAATTTTTAAAAAATTCAAATTAGAACAGAAATGTGGATTTGGGGGTCTTAAAGCCTGTATCATTCCTCTGATCTAAATGTTGGTTTCCTCTTAAAATTGATACGTTGAACTCCTTTGGGCTACTAAATCAGAATTTGGCATTTGGGTATGCCGGAGTGGCTGGTAATTGGGGAAAGGAGAGAGTCTGTTGCTTGGGCTGGTGAGTGTCTTAAAATCTCTTTACAATTTTTGCTCTAATCCTTGAATGACTCTTAAACTGTATTAGAGTAGAAAAGCCCAGAGAAATACAAGAACCTGAAGGCTAAAAAGTTTGGGTAGAAAATTCTATTGTTGCCTAGCAAAGAGATA
>NW_007873471.1:0-580 GCF_000696425.1 Galeopterus variegatus
ACTCACCTTGACTGTTAAAACCCCGTTTTCTGGAGGAATTTTAACGTTCTTTTCTCTTTATCCATCCTCATTTACTCTCCCGTGGTGAATCTTTTTAGAAGAGAGTTAGTGATATAACACATCAATACCAATATGTTCAATACAAATGTCAAAAATCTCACTACACACAATTTGCAAATCTGGGTGTTTTTAGAGCTATAACAAATAACTATTTGCTTTACAAAATAACTCGTCAAAAGAGCCCGTCCAAGCAACAAGTGCCTCAAGGCTTTAAAAAAGTGTTTTGCTTCTCATTAATCTTGTAACAATGAATGTGCTAATTACCCTGATTTGATCATCACACGGTATATACATATATGGATCTGTACCCCACAAATATGTAAAAAAAAAAAGTCTCAATAAAAACATTTTTTAAAAAAGAAAGTGTTTTGCTTTACAAAAAACAGACTTACATCTATTTTTTTTTTCTGGAACAAAAATACTGCATAAATTGAGTCACTCCAGAGGTCATCAAAGCCCAAGTCTCCTCATGACCAACATAGCTGGTGACCCACGTTGCCTTTTTTTGATAAAATTCCCA
>NW_007873472.1:0-580 GCF_000696425.1 Galeopterus variegatus
TATTCTATCTTCATTTATAAATGTCTGAGAAATATTTCTACTTTCTTATTTTGGTTTTTCTATTTAAAACCATATTTTAATATTTAAGTCTTTAATCCCCCTGAAATTTATTTTGAAGCATAGCGTAGATGTAAATTTATTACTTTTTAGAAATTGTAAAGTGGATATCCCCAATACCATTTATTGAATAATCTTTCCTTTCCTCACTATTCTTAATGCCTCAGTCATATTCTAAAATCATGTATATACTCTAATTACTTTTAAAATAGCTTTCTTGAGATTTAATTCAAACTGAAGTATACAATTCAATGGTTTTAGTATATTCACAGAGTTGTGCAACCATCACCACTACCTAACTTCAGAACATTTTCATCACCCCCGATAAGAAACTACCCAATTATTAGCAATCATTTCCCATTCACCCTTTGTCTCAGCCTCTGGCATCCACTAATCTAATTTCCATCTGTATGAATTTGCCTGTTCTGGACATTTCATACAAATGGACTCTTACAATATGTGGGCTTTTATGACTGGTTTCTTTCACTTATTTTCAAAGTCCATTCATGTTGTAGCATGAATT
>NW_007873473.1:0-580 GCF_000696425.1 Galeopterus variegatus
CGAACCCGTGGCCTTGGTGTTATCAGCACCACACTCTCCCGAGTGAGCCACGGGCCCGCCCGGGATCTGGGATTCTACCTGCATATATCTCTGCCCTGTATTTCTCTCTTGCTTGGTATTCACATGGCTCTGTCTGTTGGTGTCTTAGCTTAGTCTGGGAGCTCCCAGAGCAGTAAGATGGAAATACTGGGAGGTATATTAAAGCCATCTGTTTCTTTTGAGTCCCGTTCAACATGAGGCCTCCCTCCCACAGAAGCTGCTTCCAGCCTTGGATCCATTTCACTCCTGTGGATGGTATTTCTGTAGAAGCAGGGGCCAGCTGTAGGCCTTGGTGGCACTGATTACTAATGTCCAAGGCAACAGCAGAGATAGAAACTGGAGAGAGTGTCCAAACGTACTCACACATTCCGACGTTGCAGGATACTTTTGGCAGATGTGTTGATGATGAGGGAAGGGGCTGTTAGAGTGGATTGCATGGTGTTCCGTCACTCTCAACGGTAATCATCTAAACAAGAGGAGGAGGAAGGAAAACCCCAGCACTCCTGATGGTTATCAACTGTGTGGGTCTGGCACTGCACCG
>NW_007873474.1:0-580 GCF_000696425.1 Galeopterus variegatus
ATATCAATGTAACCCATATTATATTCACACAGATAAAAAAGACTTGTCACAGTAACGTTCTTGAAGAGGTTATCTGGGAATGTTGCACTGCTAAACCTACTTGTCACTGAGCAACTCTACCCTGTGTCCCAGAATTCCCAGTGGGGTCGATTTCCATTAACTCACAGTGGTAACTAGTTCGATAACACACCTTTCATTGGCTTCCTTCCCTTTCTCACTTCCCCACTCCACTACTGGTGTTTCCTGTGATCACTTCCAAAATAAACTACTTACACTCAAATTCTTGTCCTGGGGTCTGCAGGTCCGCTTCTGGTGAAATCAAACCACAACAGCTTCGGAAATATGTACTTGAAATATGTCAGAAGGCCGGCCCGTGGCTCACTTGGGAGAGTGTGGTGCTGATAAAACCAAGGCCACGGGTTCGGATCCCTATATAGGGACGGCGGGTTAGCTCACTTGGGAGAGCATGGTGCTGACAACACCAAGTCAAGGGCTACGATCCCCTTACTGGTCATCTTTAAAAAAAAAAAAAGAAAGAAAAAAATATGTTAGTATATAAATGAATAAAGATGCCATGGAT
>NW_007873475.1:0-580 GCF_000696425.1 Galeopterus variegatus
AGGAGAATAGTAAGAATCTGCACATCAGTAACAATTTCTGGAAATCCAGCTTGTTTGGTGGCATCTGCTGAAACATAGATGAGTTGAGTACATTTCACAGATTCCTGTATCTTTCCTTTGACTTTGTCCATAGGTCAGTAGCCAAGTGCATGGTGATTGCTCATGGGGCCATGGCGTTAATTCCAGATGTTCTGAGAAAATGTTTTCTATCTACTTCACCCCTCCACATCTGGCCAGATATTTTATAATGGGAATAATGATAGCAGAAGAACTTAAGGAAAGAGAAAAGAAAGTATAGGATGTGAGGACAAGGAAATTTGGATAATTCATCCTTTCATTTTTGGTCTCATAACTCCCCTAATATTACCTTTTGGATCAGCCGTCCTTAATTTTCATCCTGTCTGCCTATCCATAATATACATTTCTCCCAATAGTTTATTCTTATTAAGAATTCTTTAGGGTCTAGCTCATGGAAAAATATTTGAGTTACTATATTTCTGAGTGATAGAAAGCATTCCTCTCATATATGTAAGTAATATGAGACCTGGTCTTGGGTGGAACTTTGAATAGGAAGCCATGC
>NW_007873476.1:0-580 GCF_000696425.1 Galeopterus variegatus
AAGTAGTTTTCATAAAGGTTGATTGAAAGGATTAATGATGTAGCACATATGAAGTGCTTAGGCCAGTGCCTGGCACTTAGTAAATACTGTGTGACAGTTAGTTCTTGTTATTATTATCACTAGTAGAAGTAATATTGCTCATTGTCAATCTTTTATAATTAGATCAGATGCTTGTTTGTTATTATGATAGTTCCCTCCTCAAAAAATTCTAGAACAAAAAAGTCTAGATGAAACATCTTTTATCCAAACACTGTTTGGGAAATATCACTCTAGGACATGTTTTGTGGCCAGTAAGTATCAGAAGTCTCTGTAGATATGCAGGGAAAATTAAAAAATAAAAATAAACAAAGAAAAGAAAAAGGCCAAAAGCAACAAAGATAAGCAATTAATGAGTAGAGACAGCATTTTTTCTGTTTGCAAATTTTATGCTGACTTCATTTTCACTCACTTGAAAATTATAAAAGTAAACATGGTAGTTTTAACATCTCAGATTATATAAGAAAATTCAGAATACAGAATATTTGCTAGTTTGACTTTCTTTCCCTAGAGGTGTATATGTTCAGACATTGATGTTATGTGC
>NW_007873477.1:0-580 GCF_000696425.1 Galeopterus variegatus
GCAGGGAAGGCGCAACGTGCCTATCAAGATGGGGAGAGTGGTGCTGGAAGCATCTGTGAGCACGGAAGAACTGGCCCTCAGTGTGCCTCATGCTTTCCTTTCTGTTATGCTCAAAAGCATAATTTTCCCAACTGAGTGTGTGAAAAGAAAATGAGTTCAGTGTGCATCATTCAGTAGGAGAGGTGGGACTTAGATACAAACTATGAAAAAATATGCCTCCTATTTTAGTAACACTCCACTTAGTAATTTAGTAAATTACTCCATTATTATTATTTTTAATTGTGGTAAAATATATATAACATACAATTTACCATTTTAACCATTTTTAAGTGTAAAGTGGCATGAAGCACATTCACATGGTTGAGCAGCCATCACCACCATCATCTCCAAAACTTTCTCATCTTCCCAAACCAAAACCCTGTCCCCATTAAACACTCACTCCGCATCCCCCTCCCCGAGTCCCAGCACCCACCACTCTACTTTCTGTCGCTATGAATTTACTACTCAAGGGACGTCCTATAAGTGGAACCACACAGTGTGTGCCCTTTTATAATCGGCTTCTTTCTTTTTTTTTTTTTTT
>NW_007873478.1:0-580 GCF_000696425.1 Galeopterus variegatus
AGGAATTATCTCTGTCTGAGTATTTATCATCGGAATCCACAAACTCACAAAGTTTAATTCTATAAAAATATTCACTAAGGAACAATTTATAAAAATGTATATACTCTCAAGCATCTCTCCCTGCTTAACACAAATGTCTCCTAGTCCATGAAGACAAGTGAGTCAGTCATTCACTGGATATCACATGTGGACATCTATTAGAACCATGAAATACAAGAGCAAATCTATTGCAGAGTAAAATTGCACATCTTGTAAAAGATACAAGATTTCATGAGGTCAGAGCATGGTTGAAGCCATTCACACAGAAGAATCTGGAAGAGTTACTCCAGTTACCAAATGAAGAAGACAAATTTACAAGGAAATGACACAACAGTGATTTCAAAGACTTCACAGAAAAATGATATGAATATCAAAAACTTGAGAGGTCCTTAGGGAAAAAATATAAATTTTCAAACACAAGTATTTTTGCAAAACTTGCCATTCTTATAACTATGTTGTAAAACAGTATCTGAATAGTTGCAACAATCTTTAAATAAGAGAACAAAATTGAAGATCTCACACCTCCAATTTCAAGCATATA
>NW_007873479.1:0-580 GCF_000696425.1 Galeopterus variegatus
TGTTGTAATTTTTCTTGGTAAAATAATTGCTGTTGCATTCTCAATAAGATTTTTTCCATTAATATCATGAATAATTTTAAAAATCAAAATTTTAAGTGTTACTTTTGATACGAACAGCCCGAGGACTTTTATTACCTTTTACTAATTCGAAGAAGATTTTTCAGTGCCTTTACTGTTCTGGAGAATTCAGTTTTATAGAAATTGTAGATATAAAGGGACTACTAATTTGCTCAGAATTTAATTTCTTTAATGTAGTGTCTGAATTGCTTGAAATGGAATTTGAGGCATACCTCAAGAATTCACAAGGTAGGTAAAAAACATAGGTGTATTTTAAACAATGCCAAAATTATTAGATACGTCTGATCCTCGTTTACTGCCCTGTTACTAATGAAATTGAGAACTGGAGAGTGTATGTTGTCATTCTCTTATGCCTGCTTCTATGCCTGAATACACTTCATTTATCGTGTTTTATTCTACTATTGAATGAACACACCTATGACATTTTTAAGCCTTCATATAATTAAAATTGACTCCCTCAAATTAATATAATTCTAGCAGATGAATCATCCTCTTTAATTAC
>NW_007873480.1:0-580 GCF_000696425.1 Galeopterus variegatus
TATTTCTGCCTCGACAGCCTTGATTTTGGTCAACATTTTACAGTATTTTTCTCTCTTTAGATCCTTTAGAAAAAATGTGAGTACTCCCAATAGTTCTGCAGTCTGAGAGTCCAGGGATCCCTTACCCTATGACATCATACATTGTTTTACAAGGCAATAAGAATCAGTTGGTTATTTGTGTGTGTGTATTGTGCGTGTATGTGTGTGTGTGTATTTTCAGTCTAATGCTGTTTCTTTACATAGATTATATGATGGTGCTGGAGAATCTGGCTGCCTTTTACTCTTAATATGAGACAACTGAAATTCAACTACATCTACATATTCTTGCTCTTCATTGATTGCATCTGAAACCTAAAATATTCTCAAAATTCCTAGACAGGCATTTAGCTATCTGTGCATTATTTTTAAATGCAATACTTTAAATTTTATGTCTGAAAATATATGCTTCACAATTTTAAGCATTTGTCTGAGCTTAAGCTTAGAAAATATATTCCAGAGACAACATAAACGATGCACATAGAGAATATAGACTCTTCCCTCCCAGGGAGCCAAAAATAGCTTGAGAAATTCCTGACTTCAT
>NW_007873481.1:0-580 GCF_000696425.1 Galeopterus variegatus
TGTGATGTGATGAAGATATATAAGCTCAGAGACAATCCAGCATACCTGGGTTCAAATATAACCTCAGCCGATTTTAACTGAATGACTTTGGCTGAAACTTAGAACCCTGGTCAGTAAAATGGAAATCATAATCATAATCTTAATAAAGTTAGAAATCATTTGTGAAAAGCACCTGGCACATTACAGGTGTTCAACAAATGTCCTGACTGCCTTATTCTGTCTAGAAACCTCTTCACTTTTCTGACTGGGCTACTTGTTTTCATTCTTTATAGCTCAATGCCAATATCTACTCCCCTTTGAATGTCTTCAAACATGGAGTTGCATTTTGATTCAGAGCTTTGCTAAAGAAAGGAGTGCCAAGAGAGACTGCCTCTTTAACTCTGTAGCAGAGAAGGTTACTGGTGGAAGCCATGTCAACCCATACTTGACTCTCTGAATAGTACTTCCCTACCCAAACTATCCCAAAGTAATAGGCTTGTTTTTGTTGATGTTTTGTTTATTTTTTTAATTAAAAACTATTTTTAGAGCAGTTTTAGGTTTACAGCATAATTGAGTGGAAAGTACAGAGTTCCTGTATGCT
>NW_007873482.1:0-580 GCF_000696425.1 Galeopterus variegatus
GCAGCCTCACAATCTCAGCCTAGACACCTCTAGTGATGCTTTTTGTGGTAGAAATGATACTTAACTGTGCTAGTCTTTAGAAAGACCATCCTCAACTGATTCCAGATCAGCCTCCTTCAAGCTTTGGTTCACTTCAATTTAATCTAGCAATTACTGAGTCCAGTGACTGATGGGCATAGGTTTACAAAGATCAGTAAGGAAGACACACTTCATAAAGCACTTAATGCTTAATGAAAATCATGGTTAGAAATTTTTTAGGGTCCATAACAGAAATCCACTCTAACTAACTAAAAGTAAAAGATAACTGATTAAAAAGACTCAGTGATTGGTCTAACATCATGTACAAGTGGATGCAGGGACTCAAACCATGTCCATAGCAATCCATTTCTTTAAATCTCTGAGTTCTTTTCTCTGTGTTAGTTTTTTTCTGTCTGCCTCTGTTCAGGTGGTACAAAAGATGATCCTTAGAAACTCCTGCCTTATGTGAGTCTTAAAGTTGCAATCTCAGAGAAATGAAAGTGTCTTTTTCCTGACAGTACTTGCAAAAATCCAGTGGAGGACTATGGTCGGGTTTGGGTAA
>NW_007873483.1:0-580 GCF_000696425.1 Galeopterus variegatus
CTTGGAACTGGGTGATTGATAAGAAAATGAAATTTATTGCTTATGATTTTGGAGGCTTGGAAGTCCAAAGTCCAGGCAACACATCTAGTGGTGGCCACAATGACCCAGAGGGTTCACACTGCAAGATGGTGGAAGTAGAGAGAGACTAACCTCTCTTGCACTCTCCTTTTATAGCACTCAGAACCATGCCCCTGAACACCATTATTAATTTATTCACTACAGCACGCTCCTACAATCTAATCAGCTCTTCTAGTCCCCACCTTTCAATTACCATAATAGGATTTCCCATCCTTAACAGTTACAGTGGGGATTAAGCCTCAATGAAGTTGGGGGGCATCTAATCTATAGCACGCCCTTCTGCTGTGTGTGACCTTGGGCAAGTTATTTAACTTGCACCTCAGTTTCCTCATCTTTAAAAATGGGGACAACAATAGTGTTCTAATACATTTGAATGAAGTGAGTTAATAAGAGTAAACCTTTCAGAACTGTGCCTGGTTCATGGTAAATATTAATACTTGTTTTTTAAATTATTATTATTATAATTACTCTCCTAAGAGAGAGAAAGTGAAATCAATCTCAG
>NW_007873484.1:0-580 GCF_000696425.1 Galeopterus variegatus
AAAAAAATCTATAATAACTGTTAATAATTGTACAAAAATTTTTCTAATAACTTTTGTTGCCTATAAATATCTTCTATCTATTAATTGTTATATAATGATTTAATATTTTAGCTATTTTAAAGTATGAACACAAATTTCTTGATAATCCTCTTTTCAAAAGATGGAATCATGTTCCCTTCTCTTTTAGTGTGGGGTTGGGCTTAATGACTCTCTTCCAAAGGATAGAATGTGGCAGAAGTGATGAGGTGTGGTTAGGTCATAGAAGACATTGTGCTTCCTCCTTGCTCTCTTCCTGGGATAATTTGCTAGGGAAGAAGTCAACTATCATGTCATAAGGATACTCAAACCATTCTATGAAGAGCTCCATGTGGCAAGGAATTAAAACATCTGTGGGGAAAATAGAATAATTTGGTCAGGCTCCCTTGACCCAAGTCCAGTTGGGGGTGATGCAGCACATTTCTTTGTAAACAAGTTGTGTGTGGGTGGAGTTAGTGTGCACATGCACCCATGTATCTATTTAGTTTTGTTGCTATTGTGTGTTCTTTTTTGTGTGTTCTTTTGTGTGTGTGTGTGTGTGTGT
>NW_007873485.1:0-580 GCF_000696425.1 Galeopterus variegatus
AACTGTGGATCTCTGCAGTTTTCCTACTTGGAGTTCATTGAGGTTCTGGATGTGTAGGTTGGTGTTTTGCAATAAATTTTGGATGTTTTCAGCCATTTTTTCTTGGAATATTTTTCCTGCTCCTTTCTCTCCTCTCCTTGTACTCCATGTCATATTGGTATACTTAAAGGCATTCCACACTTTTCTAAGGCTTTGTCCTTTTATCTTCATTCTTTATTATATTCTTCAGATTGCATAATCTCTATCAGTCTATCTTGAAGTTCACTAATTCTTTATTCTGCTAGTTCCATTCTAGTGTTAAGCCTCTCTAGTGAATTATTTATTGTCATAGGAATTGATGGTCTTCAGTGTCCGGGGTCCCAAAGAACACCCTTTGGAAGAAGGATTCACTACAAGAACTCAGAGAAATATTGATTTCATGGAAATACTCATTTTAGAAAAGTAGTTATGGGCCGGCCCGGTGGCGCACTGGAGAAGTGCACCGCTTGGGAGCACGGTGGCGCTCCCGCTGAGGGTTCCGATCCCATGTGGAGACCGGTTCCACTCACTGGCTGAGCGTGGTGCGGGCGCAACACCGAGG
>NW_007873486.1:0-580 GCF_000696425.1 Galeopterus variegatus
CCTGCCCAGGGACCAGAGGAATGGAGAAGGAGATCAAACACACCCCACAACCAGGCATACCGCTGATGCCAAGGAGCATGCCAAAAAGAGCACCTCCACGTGGGTGGCCCACCACAGCCACCACAATAACCATGGCTGCTGCAAAAGTGGCTAGACGCCACAGCCACCACGCAGATGGTCCTCCAACCACTGGAGTGCATTGAAACAAGGAGAGTCACCAGCAGAGACCAAAGAAAAGAAGAGCATGTCTCTCTCCACAAAACCCATTCCAGAGTGACAGAAGAAGCATCTGCTCTATGATAATATTGGGGACCTGATCACACCTCTCAGCATTGGACAGATCATCTAGGCAACAAATTAACAGAGTAACCATTATCTTTCAGAAGGAGAGAAGAAATCTAGGCAATTAGAGGAGGTGGGGGAGGGAATGGGGGAAGGGGTGAGATTGGACGAGGGGCATAAAGAAAAATTATGATTTGTAACAATACATATGCTAGTAGTACTGATTTAATCAACATCTCTCAATGTTCAACCCAAAAAATATGTATAATCAATTTTGATTCAATAAATAAAATAAATT
>NW_007873487.1:0-580 GCF_000696425.1 Galeopterus variegatus
ATCCCTGGTAGGAAAAGGCCAAACCCTCTCAATGAGAAGCCAGAGACCTGATCTGTGCCTTTGGGAGCTCCTGGTGAGTGTGGGATGCTGGCCTGTGAGCCTGAGCTGCAGCATGAGGTAAAATAGCATCACCGAAAATGCCTCTGCTGAACTCTTCCCTCCAGGGTGACAGAGCTTGTAGAGAATGCTGAGTTTAGGGTGAAATCTGAGATGGTCCCTCCAACTTGTTTCTGTTTTTGAGTGGCCCAAGAGTGGAGGCCGGGAGAAATGTGTAATTTCCTAGAGTGCTGTGCAGCTGAACCATTTTATTTGTATTGTATTGTTAGTTACCACATGTAACTAATAGATTCCCTGTGGGAGCTGTATTTGTGTGTGGTGTGCATCCACGTCAGTGTTAATTTTAAGTGACTTGTCCTGCACTCTGGGTGTTTTCTGTAGCCACAAGGAAGCCTTAACTGTTGTTACTTTTAGTGGATTTCTTTTCTGAAGTCGGTTAATCTCTTTCAGGCCATTGATGGCTTAGAGACTAATAAGCCAACCCATTAGATACTACTTTATGTCTGAAAAAAGAGTTAATGTT
>NW_007873488.1:0-580 GCF_000696425.1 Galeopterus variegatus
TCCTACTCACTCGCTGAAACCCAGCTAAAATTGCCCTGGTTAGAGACAGCCAAACTGGTTAAGAAGGTAACAGTAAGCCTGACTCCGGCAGTCCTCCACAGCCTTCCTGCTGGAAGAGGAAGCCACTGCAGGGCACCCTCCTGGGGTTACCTGGAGCTCCACCCCGTAGCCAGTGTAGACTGTCACGTTGTACGTGCATTCCAGGAAGTTGTTGAGGGGCAGCGGTGGGTAGTCGCTGGAGTCAATGTACCCCTCAGGATCGGAGAAGCTCACGCTGCAAAGAGCTGGAGGGAAGCACTTTAATTAGGACACCAGGAACAACTGGGGTGGAACTGGGCCTCTAGGGGGACCTGTGTGTTCCTGTCCCCACCCCTCCCAATGCTGTTAATTCTCCTTCAGCTCCAGAGTCAACATATAACAAAAATAGCAATAGTTGACATGGAATGGCCACTTAGTATATGCTGGCAGATGACATTCTAACTTGTCTACAGGGTGATCCCATTTATCCTCATGAGGACTGATGTTTTATTCCCATTTTAGAGACAAGTAAACAAAAGCCCAGAGAAGGGCTGTGTCTGGG
>NW_007873489.1:0-580 GCF_000696425.1 Galeopterus variegatus
CCGAGGGTTGCGATCCCGTTGCCGGTCCCGGTCCGGTACGGGCGCGACTCTGAGGGTTGCGGTCCGTTGCCAGACATGAAAAAAGACAAAAAGGAAAAAAAAAATAGCCACATACAAATTTAGTAATGAGAAAGTACTTTTAAAATAAAATATAAATAGTATAACAGGAAAGTAATAGGAAAAACAAAACCAAAAAACAATGGAAATAAAATCTGGTACTTTGAAAAGATCCATGAAGTGATCAATCCCTAGCCAGACTAATCAAGGAAAGAAGACAAAACACAAGTGACCAATATCAGAAATAAAAAATGGGGCATTACTACTCATTCCATGGATTATAAAGGGTAATAAATAAATCTTATACCCATAAATTTTGTAACAGATAAGTCGATTTCTTGAGAGACAGAAACTTCCTAAACTGACACAAAGAGAAACAGATAATTTGGATATCCCTGTATATGTAAAGGAAATCGAATCAATAATTAAGAACTTTCCAAAAAAGAAAGCCAGAGATCAAGATGGTTTTATTGGTGAATTCTACCTAACATTTAAGAAAGAAATAACACCATTTTTTTTTTTT
>NW_007873490.1:0-580 GCF_000696425.1 Galeopterus variegatus
GATGACTTTGCCTCCAGAGAAGCAATTGCACAGATAGGCTTGTTTCCAATACTGCAAGCCTACTTACACCAGACAGACAGGGACAAATGAGAGGTTGGTGTAGTAATTACAGTGAAATTTCTGGGTCCGTTTGAATGACCGATTTTTTTTCCCATTATCTCAGCCATTCAGCGCACTTTCGAATCATTTTCTAAGTTGGTAATCTAGAAAGATAACAGACAGCAAAGTTTCTTTGGTGTTGCATTAATTGGATTATCCATTATGTGCTTCTCTGTCAAATACTGAGCATTCCTTTGAGCTAGAAAATGTATTGTCCATCAACAAAGTGATGAAGATATGAAGACAGCCATCTTTTAGGTCTTAAGGCACTTGGGTTTAAGAAAAAAATATTAACACATAGGTTCTAAAGGAAAACTGCTCTTCTAGATTTGAAACAGGAATATGACCTACTGTGCTACAGATTCTCAGGTGTGGGGTGAACTCTCAGTTTATGTGTGAATTTCCACCACAGTCTCACTGCCCGGAGATCATCTGACAACTCTTGATAGCTTACTCTCCACTTACGTAGACTCCTTTCATC
>NW_007873491.1:0-580 GCF_000696425.1 Galeopterus variegatus
CGGGATTGCAACCCTCGGTGTTGCTCCCGCGCCTCGCTCAGCCAGTGAGCGGGAGCCGGTCAACCAACTGGCCATTCCTATATAGGATCCGAACCCGCGGTGGGAGCGTCGCTGTGCTTCCAGCGCCGCACTCTCCCGAGTGCACCACAGGGTCGACCTCCCACTTTTCGTTTTAAATCCCAATAAAGTACATCCTTTATATTTTCCTAGTGTTGGTCTTTTGGATTTAAATACAGCTTTTGTTTGCCTTAAAATGTTTTTATTTTGTCTGCTATTATAACAATCAAAACATCAAATCTCAGCTAATACCATAGAAGTTTATTTCTCATTCATATTAAATAGAATTGGGTGCTAAGCAGGCAGCCTTCCATTTATTGATTTGGGTATGCTTTCTTATCCTGTGTCTGTGTCATTCACTAAGATGTCCACATTCTTCGCTTCATGGAAGAAAATGCGTAAAAAGAAAGTGAGGGATTATTCAACCATATGCTATGCCAGGAAGTGGTATATCACATTCCATTGCCCAGAATTTAGACATGATCCCACCCTATTTCAAGCAAGTGAAGGAAAAATAATCTAC
>NW_007873492.1:0-580 GCF_000696425.1 Galeopterus variegatus
AAATAATTTTACTCTGCATAATACTAAATGGAAAATTCTTCAAGAGAAAAAATGAGATTGTTGGAAATGATATTCTTCAATATCCTTCCCAGCTCTACAACATTGAAACAATCCTAACATTCATATGGAACAACAAAAGATCCTGAATAGCCAAAGAAATTCCCAGCAAAAAGAATGAAGCTGCAAGCATTATACTACCTGTCTATAGTAACCTAAACAGCATGGTACTGGTGTGAAAACAGACAGTTGGACCAATGTAACAGAATAGAGAAGCCAGAAATCAACCCACATACTTACAACCACCTGATCTTTGACAAAGTTATTGAGAACATACATTGGGGAAAGGACAGCCTCTTCAATAAACAGTGCTTGGAAAGCTGGATATCCATACATAGAAGAATGAAACTAGACCCCCATGTCTCACCATTTACCAAAATCAAATCAAAATGCATTAAAGACTTAAAGGTAAGACCCCAAACTATAAGACACCTAGAAGAATATACACGGGAAAAGCTTCAGGTCACAAGACAGGGCAAAGATTTCATAAATGACCTCAAAAACATAGAAAACAAAAAAAAAA
>NW_007873493.1:0-580 GCF_000696425.1 Galeopterus variegatus
TCATCCTTCTGGTCATTCTTAATTCATACAGAATGAAGTAACAGAAAGGGCGCGCACAACCCCACCACAAACAGCTGTGACCCTGGAGGCACTGTTGGGGGAGGGGGTGCTGCTGGCCTTCCCCAGGGAGGTCTTTCCCAGCCACAGCAGCAACCCCCCTTCCTGCTCCTCAGCTGCAGCCACCCTCCAAACCACTCCCAACCACTCAAATTGCCCAAGGTGATCAGATCTTCATCCAGCTCAGCAGTTTCCATCCCACCTGACCCAACTTTGTCAAAGACAACATTGGTTTTTTTTTGAACCATGGTATATATTAGCTAAAATATCCCTAAAGCAATATTTATTTCTTTTTCTATTCCTAGCACTAACAAAAACAGCCACCCAAAAGAAACTGAAACCAAAAGTTTACTTCCATCATGGGTCCCTCTCCTATCAAAAAAAACAAAAGGCACTGCAGCACTAGACCACACCCCCCAAATCAAAACAGCACAAGCTTTCCAAATGTATGAGAAACCAATCTTCACAGGAACAGCCAACATATGAAAATACTTTTATTGCAAAATTGACGAGTGTAGGTTGG
>NW_007873494.1:0-580 GCF_000696425.1 Galeopterus variegatus
ATCACACCGAGCTCATCGATCTACGTAAAGTCATCAGACCGAGCTCATCGATCTAAGTAAATGCATCAGACCAAGATCATCGATCTAAGTGAACTCATCAGACCAAGCTCATCAATCTAAGTAAACTCATCAGACAATCTAAGTAAACTTATCAGACCAAACTCATCGATCTAAAAAAAATCATCAGACCAAGCCCATCGATCTAAGTAAACTCATCAGACAGAGCTCATCGATCTATGTAAACTCATCAGACCAAGCTCATCAATCTAAGTAAACTTATCAGACCAAACTCATCGATCTAAAAAAAATCATCAGACCAAGCCCATCGATCTAAGTAAGCTCATTAGACCAAGCTCATCGATCTAAGAAAACTCATCAGACCATTCTCTTCCATCTACCTAAACTCATCAGACAAAGCTGATCTATTTAAGTAAACTCATCAGACCAAGCTAATCCATCTAAGTAACCTCATCAGACAGCGCTAATTGATCTTCGTAAACTCATCAGACCAAGCCCATCGATCTAAGTAAACTCACCAAACTGAGCTCATCAATCTAAGTAAACTCATTGGACCGAGCTC
>NW_007873495.1:0-580 GCF_000696425.1 Galeopterus variegatus
AGCCAGGGTGTTCAGACATCAACTGGGGGATGGAGGTGGGGATAAGGAACCTGATCAGATACTGAGGGTGATTGGATGTCAAGATTCTGGTTAAAGTGACTATTGGTCAATGCAAAGACAAGTACAGAACCCCAAAAGTCAAGGCCTAGTTGAGAAAAGAGTTCAGAGGAGTCTGATTAGAGTTTGATCAAGAAGAGAATCTTTGTCAATATCCATCTTCCCTTCCAAACTGCCTGTCCTGCAGAATTCAAGATCCATCATCACATGCAAAGTCGACAGCCTTACAGAGACTCTTTAACCAGCTCCCACAATATATATATATTCTAGTGTTTGCATAAGGTAAAATCCCTATTTTATAAAACCCATACATATCCAAATCACGGAGATATATAAACACACATATATGTAAATACATACATCCATATACATATATGTGTATGTATGTACATATATATATATATATATTCTAGTGTTTCTATTTTTCTAATTGAACCCTGACTAATACAGAAGGTATGTGGGTGGATAACTGACATTTTTTGTCAAAGTCTACTATGGGTTAATTTTGTCTCAAAAACATTAA
>NW_007873496.1:0-565 GCF_000696425.1 Galeopterus variegatus
TAAAAAATACAACCAACAGCATAAATAGCAAGCTAGAACAAGCAGAAGAAAGAATCGCTGAATTAGAAGATAGGCTTTTTGAATTAACACAGTTGGAGCAAAAATAAATAAATACATAAATAAGAGAGAGAGAGAGAGAGAGAGAGAGAGAGAGAGACGAGAGAGAAAAAGGAATTTTAAAAAATCAAGGAAGCCTGAGAAATCATTCTGATAATCTTAAGCATACAAACATCCATGTTATAGGTGTACAGGAAGGGGAAGAGAAAGGAAAAATTATTGAAAGCCTATTTAATGAAATAATAGCTGAAAACTTCCTAAGTATTGGGAGGGAGATGGTCTTACGAATCCAAAAAGCTTAACGATCCCCAAACAGATTCAAACCAAAAAGGACCTCTTTCAGACTAATTGTAGTCAAATTATTAAGTCAAAGACAAAGAAATAATTCTAAAGACAAGAGAAAAATGTTAGATCACCTATAAGGACTATCCCAAGCTAAAAGCAGCCTTCTCAATAGAAACTCTACAGGCCAGGAGAGCGTGGGATGACATATTGCTAAAAGAAAAGG
>NW_007873496.1:5879-6459 GCF_000696425.1 Galeopterus variegatus
TACAAGGAACTCAAACAACTTAGTTAGAAAACAAATAACCCAATTAAAATAGGAAAAGGAGCTGACTAAGCATTTATCAAAGGAAGACATGCAAATGGCCAAAAGACATATGAAAAAATGCTCAGCATCATTAAGGATCAATGCAATGCAAACCAAAACCACACAGAGATATCATCTCACCCCAGTTAGGGTGGCTATCATCAAAAAGGCAGAGGATACCAAATGCAGGAAGGAAGCAGAGAAACAGGAGCCCTCCTACACTGTTGGCGGGACTGCAAATTGGTGCAGCCATTATGGTAAGTGGTGTGGAGGTTCCTGAAACAACTACAGATTCATCTGCCATACAATACAGCATTCCACTGCTGGGTATATACCCAAAGGCATGGAAATCGTCACGTCAAAGGGATATCTGCACCCCATGTTTATTGCAGTTCTATTTACAATAGCCAGGAGTTGGAATCAACCTAAATGTCCATTTTCAGATGACTGGATAAAGAAAATGTGGTATATTTACAAAACGGAATTCTACTCTGCCATAAAAAAGAATGAAATCCTGCCATTCACAGCAACGTGGATGAAC
>NW_007873497.1:0-580 GCF_000696425.1 Galeopterus variegatus
TTTTTTTTTTTTTTTTTTTTTTTTTTTTTTTTAACTTTTTTTTCTTTTATTTTTCTTTCCTTCATTTCTTCTTCTTTTTTTTTTGTATTGAAAGATCTCATTTGTGAGAAAATAAAATTAACTTGCATACAAAAATATAAGAGCTTATAGGACTAGTAGTCAGACAGTGTTTCCCCCAGTAACCCTGTATTGAAGAAGTCACAGGGGCAAGGGCATCAGCTCAGGGGCCAGACGGACCCAGATTCAAATTCTACTGATGCTTAGCTTCCAAGTGCTTCTCTTAACCTCTATGAGTTTTAGCTTCTTTGTCTATAAAATGGGTTGTAGTGAATGTGAGATAGCATTGTATTTGGAAAGTGCCCAGCATCTGGTTTCTCAACAATGTGAATGGTAAAACAAAAGAGCTGCTAGAAGGAATCTCAGGAGAATATGGTTATTTTCTTGGGGTGGGCAAAGATATATATTAAACAAGACACAGAAAAGCCTAAAGGAAGAGCACTAACTAAAAGAGAAAGGCTTTGGGGCCGGCCCGGTGGTGCACTGGATAAGTGCGCCGCTTGGGAAGCGCGGTGGCGCTCCC
>NW_007873498.1:0-580 GCF_000696425.1 Galeopterus variegatus
CCACTTACTCCCTCTGTGTGCCATGGCCCTTGCCCTGATGACACACCTGCCAGCCACTGGAAGATGACAGGTATTTGGGACAGAGCAGAGCTTCCCCATCAAGCCAGCCAAGGTCAACCTAGTTCAGCCGACTGCTAAATACCCAAAGTGCTGAGGCTGTTTGTTATATGACATTGTTGTGGCTGCAGATGACCAATTCACCTGTGCACCTGACATTCAACATTAGTTACCCACTAGGTAAACGTTTAATGTCCCCTATTATGGGTCTTGCACGGTGATGGGCCCTGGCAAGGCGGAGGTTGAGGAGACACAGTCCTTGCCCCCAGGTGGCTCACACTCTGAGAAGGTCACACAGATGACCACACATGCCATTGCAAGCGCAAGGATAGGGGCATGCCCAAGGACGGGCACAGAGCAGGCAGTCCCTGGTCTAGATGGGACCAGAAAATGTGATGCCCAGGCTCCAAGTGGGGCTTAAGGGCCTGGCATACCCGCTCTGCTGGGGCTCAGCTGCTGTGGCCTCTGAGCGGCGGGCCCTTGACAGATCACCCCCAGGGTCATACCTTAATGACGAGGGCTC
>NW_007873499.1:0-580 GCF_000696425.1 Galeopterus variegatus
ACCTTAACCTTATCTTTTATTACATTATAACCTAATCTTTGATTCATACCAATATTCATTTCGTCATCATGATCTTGATTTAAACTCATGCTATAAAACTGTAGCACTAAAAAGATTTCTTCTCGTTAGTGCTTCAGGAAAATTGGCTCATTGATTGTTGTCAATGAAAGTTTAGGAGACTTTTCAGCCAATTTAATGCTTTATATCTACTGACCCCCACAGACCTCACATCCAGGGCTCCCATCCTTCCCAAGTTCTGCCAAGGATGTTGGGGTCTGTCACCTGGTCAATCAGGCACTTTGCTTGAGTCTCTTCTGAAAATCCACTCTCTGGTTCTCGGGCACGAATGGTGTGATCTTTGTTTCCTCGTGCTACAGCCAAATAATCCCCGAAGGCAGGTGACTTTTCATGGCCCAGAAGTAACTCGTCACTGCAAAAAAGATTGAACGAACATGAAAACTCAAAGCATGCATTATTTCTCCTTTGTTGCTGCATCTCTAGCTATCCTATCCAAATCCTATTCATTTTTGGCATGGAGTAAAGAACATGGTTTTAGTAAGATGTGCTCTCTCCCCTTCAT
>NW_007873500.1:0-580 GCF_000696425.1 Galeopterus variegatus
CTGTCTCTTGGATGACTCATTTTGGTGGAAGCCAGTTGCCATGTAGAGAAGCCCTGTGGAGAAGCCCAAGTGGCAAGAAACTGAGGTCTTTTGGCAACAATAATAATTATTAAAGGACTGAGGCCCCTGCCAATAACCAGATGTGTAAGACATCTTGGAAACAGCTCCTCCAGCTTCATTCAGTTCTTCCAATTATAATGCCCCAGCTGACAGCTTAATCGTAAGCACATACGGCACTCTAAGCCGGACCACCCTGCCAAGTCACATCTATAGATTTCTGACCTCAGACACTGTGTGAGATAATAAATGTTTGTTGCTTTATTCTGCTATGTTTTGCATAGACTTTTATGCAGCAATAGATAACTAATACAGCTCCTATCATGTATCTATTGAATAAGAATATTCAGAACATAGAGTCTAGGAATCTTCACTGTTAGCAGGCACCACAAAGAGGATGATACTTTTGCATATTGAGGGTGGAGAACCATGCTGTTATTAGTGTTTTCAAGCTCCAAATAACTGTAGACTTTTATTTTTCACTAATTCACTAGTAAATATCCCTGATTTGTTAACGTGAATA
>NW_007873501.1:0-580 GCF_000696425.1 Galeopterus variegatus
AAAGAAGCCTGCCTCCAGCTCTGCTCACGGATTTAGCTCTAGCTCTATCTTAGGTCTGTACTAACATGATATTGGGAGCTTCCACGCCCAGGCCTATGGACTCTGAAACAGTCTTCGGGGCTGTACAGAAACTGGCCATCAACCTGCCCCTCCGGACTTTCAGTGTTGCCATCAGATACTCTCATGTAGAGCCCTGCTGGCCTGCTCCTAGGTGTCCGGAAGTCTGCCCAGGACCCCTGCCCAGCTCCCCCTTCCTTTGTCCAGCCTCACCCTTCACTCGCAGCATGTCACTGGGTGGCAGATTTAAATCCCATCTTGGGAGAAGTCGATGGTACTCCTAACTCTTCCCCTCTTCAGCCAAAGACTGGGCTGGCATAGCTTTAAAGGTATTTATATCCAGTCTCTAGATTCTTTCCCCCACCTTGATCTTGACTCAAACATGAGAAGCACAAATTCAGGGAGGGCCTAATAGTATATACATGTCAAGACATCTGAGGTGCTATGGTGGGTCACCAATAATTGCATTAAGATCCCTAAGTCCTTAAAGTCAATGTGAAGGTGTCTTTTTTTTTTTTTTTTT
>NW_007873502.1:0-580 GCF_000696425.1 Galeopterus variegatus
CACATTCTATGAAATACTGCTACTGGGAGACATGTATAATATTCCACCAACATTTTCATAATCAGAGACCATGTTTTGCTTATGATAAATAGCATCTGGCACAGAATAGATGCTCATAATTGAATGGCATGGAAACTTAAAAACTAGCCTTTTCAATGTCTTTTACATGAGGAGAATCACATAAAAATGCAAATTGAAAAATCACATTCCGAGTTTTTATTTATTAGTTTATTTACTGAAATACACACAGGCTACTAAAACATGTAAACAAGAAATTTATGTTTTTAAGATCCAGGCATTTTTGATATGTTCTCTTATTGTCACTTTGGTTCTGACCATTTTTCATCTGGTTAAAATTTTTTTAAAAATTTAAGTAATTTGGTACCTACAGTTGCGTAGTCAAATTTGCTCTCTTATTCCCTGCATATATAGTTCTTCACTAAATTATTTTTGGTAGGTGAAAACCTTTTTTAAAAAATATTTTTACTTTTAAATAATTTTAAACTTACAAAAAAGTTACAAAAAGGTACAAAATTTTCTTATAGTTTTCAATCACCTCTTCAAATTTTAACATCTTATA
>NW_007873503.1:0-580 GCF_000696425.1 Galeopterus variegatus
AAAAAAAATATAGGTTGCTGCGACTAACACTGTACCTAAAAACTGTATTAGTCTGCTTTCTGTTGCTTATAATAGAAAACCTGAAACTGGGTAATTTGCAAGGAAACAAAATTTATTTCTTGCAGTTTTGGAGGCTAAGAAGTCAATAGTCTAGGGAACATCTGGTAAGGGCCTTCTCCTCGGTGGGGAGTCCCTGTAGAGTCCTGTGGCAACCACGGTATCACATGGCGAGAAGGGCAAGAGCAAGAGTGCTAACCTGTCCTTATAAAGCCATCAGAACCTCTCCCTGATAACCCATTAAACCATTAATCCATTACCCTGTGAATGGATTAATTCATTCAACAGGGCACAGTCCTCATAATCTAATCACGTCCTAAAAGGCCTACTTTCCAAATACCATAATAGGATTTTCCACCCTCTAACACTGTTACAGTGGGGATCAAGTTTCTAACATATGAACTTTTGGGGGACATTCAACCCATAGCATATAAAACACCTGAAAAATATATATTTTAAAAAATTTCTGAATAACCCAAATGATTTTGGTAAACATATTAGTTTCTACCATGCACCTTTTCCC
>NW_007873504.1:0-580 GCF_000696425.1 Galeopterus variegatus
GAAATTTTCTTTTTCATAAGAGTTATAACAACAAATGCTATTTCTCTAGTAGATATAAGACACATTTCCTCTTACCTAATTCTTCTTTCATGAGCTGGTTTTTGTTCTTATTTTTTGTCATTATTCAGGAAATTTGTGAATTTTCACCTGAACTGCCAAATTAATTGACATAAAGATTTTCAAAATGTTTTTTCATTATCTTTTTGACAGTCTTTAGTGATTATGGCTCTCTTTAATATTGTTAATTTTTATCTACTTTCTTTTTTTCCTAATCAATGTGACCAAACATTTTTTTTACATTTATTGATTTTTCCAAAAAAAACTAACTTTTGGTTTCATTAATTTTTATTTTTATTTTCTATTTTACTATCTTTTACTCTGACTTTCATTATTTTTCTATTTTCCTGAGTTGCAAGCTGAGGTCATTAACTTAAAGCATTTTTTTTTTAATATGTACATTTCAGTGATATAAATTTCCCTCTAATTAGAGCTTTAAGTGTATTCCACAATAATCTGGTGTTAATACAAGCACTTCATCTTTCTTTTAATTACTGTTTTTATTTAAAACATGACTTGTATA
>NW_007873505.1:0-580 GCF_000696425.1 Galeopterus variegatus
AAACCACTGTTGAGAGAAATTAAAGAGGACACAAGAAGATGGAAAGATATCCTATGCTCTTATATTGGAAGAATTAACATTGTGAAAATGCCCATACTACCCAAAGTGATCTACAGATTCAATGCAAACCCCATCAAAATTCCAATGACATTTTTCTCTGAAATGGAAAAAACTATCTTAAAATTTATATCGAATAACAAAAGACCATGAATAGCCAAAGCAATTCTGAGCAAAAAAACCCCCAAAACAAACAAAAAACCCCTCAAAACTGGAGGCATAACACTATGGTACTTTAAACTATACAACAAAGCTACAATAACCAAAACAGCATGGTATTGGCATAAAAACAGACACATGCATCAATCAAATAGAACAGGGAATCCAGAAAACAACCCATATACCTACAGCAATCTGATCTTTTATAAAGGCACCAAGTCTACACACTGGGGAAGAGACTGACTCTTCAGCAAATGGTGTTGGGAAAACTGGATATCCATATGCAGGAGAATGAATCTAGAACCATACCTCTATACATATACCAAAATCAATTCAAAATGGATTAAAGAATTAAATATATGTT
>NW_007873506.1:0-580 GCF_000696425.1 Galeopterus variegatus
GGAAAAAAAAAAAAAAAAAAAAGAGGTTCTCAGAAAGGCCCTTAGTGCTGCCATATCCATCTTCCTCCAAAGCAGACCTTCTCTTGTCACCTGCATCAGTTAGGACTAGTGCATATAACAGAAAGCAAAGAAAAACAAAAATAAAGATGGCTTAAAAAGACAGAAGCTTACCTCCATCACATAAAAGGAAATCTGGAGGCAGGTGTCAGGACCCTATGTCATTAGCATGTGGCTCCCATCTTTAAGGCCAACTTGTCCAAGAGGGCTGCAGAGGTTCCAGCTCTCACATGTGCATCTTAGGCTGGAAGGAGGAGAAAAAGGCAGATGGGCAGAGGAGGTGAACCCTTGGAACTGAGTCTGATGTTTCTAAGCAACAGTATACTTGAAGCTCATTGGCCGGAACTTAGTCACATGACCATACCTAGCTGCTGGAGAGGCTGGGCCACATTTTATTTTGGATGGCAATGGACCCAGTTAAAAATTAGGGCTTTGTTACTGGGGAGAAAGAGGAGAATGGGTGGAGGTGGGAGTAGGCAGCTTGTGCTCTGCCACAGTACACACCCCCCTTTCAGTTTAACAG
>NW_007873507.1:0-580 GCF_000696425.1 Galeopterus variegatus
TACAACAAATACTGAGAGAAGTTAAAAGAGAATTAAACAAATACACAATTAAAGCTGAGGACTTCCACATTCCTCTCCCTGTAATTAATAAAACAAGTGGCCCCCATCTCTCAAAAATTCATTAAGGACATAGAAGACTTTAATAATAAAATTTTTTAAATTGGCCTAATTTGACATTTGGCATTTGTAGAACATTCCATCCAACAACAGCTGAATATAATTTTTTTCCAAGTGTGCATGAAACATTCCCATTTTTTTCCAAGTGTGCATGAAACATTCCCCAAGATTGATCATCTATTCCATGAAAACAAGTCCCTATAAATTTAAAAGGAATAAAATTATACACATTTTGTTTTTTAATTAATAACTTAAACAAGAAATCATCAACAAAAAAAATACCTGGAAAATCTCCAAATATTTGAAAAAGTGAAGCATACATATAAATAATCCATAAATATAATAAAAAAATCACAAGAGAAAATACAAACATTTTGCACTGAAGAAATATGAAAATATAACATATAAAAATGTGAGGATGCAGGTATACCATTGTTTAGAGGAAAATTAATAGCACATAATA
>NW_007873508.1:0-580 GCF_000696425.1 Galeopterus variegatus
TGTGTGTTAAGTTAAAGCTGAACAACTGTCTTATGGGTCCTTTCCTTTTTTTTTTTTTTTTTTCTAGCCACCACTTCACTCTTTTCCAATGCCAACACACTAAATTATTTACTTCTTCTCCAATAATGTCAACTTCTTTGATATTTTGGTAACTCTGTGTAGCAGATTAAACTATGTCCCCCTAAAACTCACTGAACCTTGAATTGTGTCCCCCAAGTACTATGTATTAGAAATTTGGCTCCCAGTGTGATTGTGAAGAGGATGGAAAATCCCATTATGATAACTGAAAGGTGGGGCCTTGAAGAGGTGATGGGACTGCAGGACCACGCCATAGTGAATGGATTAAAAATGGCGGTCAGGGGTGTGGTTCTAAGGGCTTTGAAGAAAAGAGAGGAGAGTCTTTCTCTCTCTCTGCTCTGCTCTCTGCTGTGCCATTTTTACAATGTGATACTCTGCCATCACTGTTGCCACCACCAAGACCCTCACGAGCTGTGCTCCTTGGACTGTGGACTTCCCTGTCCAGAAACTGTAAGCAACAAATTTTGTTTTTCTTTATAAATCACCCAGTTCCATAAATTTT
>NW_007873509.1:0-580 GCF_000696425.1 Galeopterus variegatus
ATTGCTAGCTTCTGTTTGCCAGTATTTTATTTAGTATTTTTCTGTCTATTTCTGTAAGTGACATTGGTTCATAAATTTTCCTTTCTCATATTACCCTTGTTCAGTTTTTGTTTCAGAGTTACATCAGGCTTATGGAAAGAGTTGGGAGAGCTTCCCATTTCTCTTTTTTTATATTTTATGAACCAATTTATCCTAGGAGTTACCTTTTCTTGGAACATATTAGAAATATCCAGGAAAACACACTCTGTACATATTAAACAATAACTCCATTCTCCCCTTCCCCAGCCTCTGGCAACCACCATTCTACTTTCTATCTGTGACTTTGACTACTCTAACTACCTCACATTATTGAAATCATACAGTATTTGTCTTTTTGTGACTGGCTTATTTCTTTTAGTATAATGTCCTCAAGGTTTATCCATGTTGTAGCATATGTCAAAATTTCCTCCCTTTTTAAGGCTGAATGGTAATCCATTGTATGCGTATACCACATTTTACTTACCCACTCATCCATCAATAGACACTTGGGTTGCTTCCATGTTTTAGCTGTTGTGAACAATGCTGCTGTGAACATGGGTGT
>NW_007873510.1:0-580 GCF_000696425.1 Galeopterus variegatus
TTGAGATGTGCTTTAAGTGTAAAATATACACTGGATTTCAAAGATACAATATGAAAAAAAAAATAAATATAAGACAGCTCATGAAGAATTTTTATGTGGATTATGATTGAAATGATATTGTTTTGGATATATTGGGTTGGGTAAACATTTCACCTGTTTTTACTTTTGTCATGTGGCTACTAGAAAATTTTTGATTATTCATGTGGCATCTCATCATTTTGGCTAAGTGCACAGGCAGCCCATGCACTATTTCCCTCCAGCCTCACAGTAACCTCTTCAGGTAAGGACAGATGTTACCCCATTGTACCGATGATAATACTGAGATTTAGCAATCTGACTTCAATCCCTCAGGGCCTTGGGATTGATTGTTGGAGTGTTGTAGGTATGTCCTTCCCTGGTTTTTTCCTCTGAATTCTATTTCATTCTCAAGACTTGGACCTTGTATTTCTCCTCTCTTCAAACCTTCACAGTTTTCTTACTTTCCCTCTTTCTCTCCCTGGCTTTCTTTCTCTCTCTCTTCCCCTTCAGTGTCTGATGGTATACTTCTCTCCTGCTCCCAACAATTATTTATTTAAATGAC
>NW_007873511.1:0-580 GCF_000696425.1 Galeopterus variegatus
CTCCTTCATATGGTGTATTAGTTTCCAGGGAATGCTGCAACATGCACTGCAGAGTGGTGGCATAAAACAACAGAAATATATTGACTCATAGTTCTGGAAGCTAGATGTCTGAAATCACAGGGTTGTCTGTTCCAGCATCTGGTGACAACCGGCAATCAGTGGCATTCCTTGGCTTGTATAGATGCATCACTCCAATCTCTGCCTCAGTGTTTAGATGGCATTCTTCTTGTGTGTTTCTTCTCTCTTGTGGACATCAGTCATATGAGAAATTATCAAGGGATTCTGCTTATTTAATAGGATGAATATACTGCAAAACTTTTTTTTAATAGGAGAGTAAATAATCCTGACAATTTCTGGAACCAGTAGGAACTATAACGTGTAAAGGAATGATCAGATTTTTGAGGTGAGTGAAGTATGAGTCTGAACCCATGTTTAGCCTTTCCTTAGCTCTGCTAATTTAGGTAAGTCCCTTCTGAGTCTCCAGTTTCTTGTTTAACATATGATATTGTTGACAGGATGAATGATACCAGATTAGTAAAATTCCTATGAAATTATAAAATATTAAATTTTCCCCTCCCCA
>NW_007873512.1:0-580 GCF_000696425.1 Galeopterus variegatus
ATGAACACTACATCCAGAAAAGCTGTCCTTCAGAAATGAGAGAGAAACAAAGACAATTCCAGACAAACAAAAGCTAAGGAAGTTTATTACCACCAGCCATGACTTACAAAAAATGCCAAAGGGAACTATTCATATTAAAATAAAAGGACACTAAGTAACAACATAAAAACATATGAAAGTATCAGCTCACTGGTAACAGTAACTATTATCAAGTTGAGAACACTCTAATACTGAAATACTGGTACATAAATCATTTTTAAGTCTAGTATAAAAGTTAAGACAAATGTGTTAAAAATAACTACAGGTACTACAATATAGCAACTTATAAACAATAAAAAATATATCAAATGTGACATTGATAGTATAATGTGTGAGCAGGTGAAGTAAAAGTGTAGGTATGCTGTATGCAGTTAAGGTTGTCACCAGCTTAAAATAGATTGTTTTAACTATAAGATGTTTTAGGTAAGCATCATGGAAACCACAAAGAAAGAAAGAAAGAACCTCTAATAAATACACAAAAGATAAAATGAAAGGTATCAAAGCATACCACTACAAAACACCAACAAATCAGAAAGAAGGC
>NW_007873513.1:0-580 GCF_000696425.1 Galeopterus variegatus
AAGGGAATTCAGCTGCCAAGTTAATCAGTTAGAATTAAAAGTTACTGAGAGGGGGTGCGGCACTGGGAGCGCAGCGACGCTCCCGCCACGGGTTCGGATCCTATATAAGAATGGCCGGTGCACTCACTGGCTGAGCGCGGTGTGGGTGACACCATACCAAGGGTTGCGATCCCCTTACCGGTCACGAAAAAGACAAAAAAATAAATAAATCAAAGTTACTGAGAGTAAGAACTACAATATTGTTTTTTAATACAACATAACAGATATTTTAGATATGTATAAAAGCAATCTTAATTTGTTTGGACTCATAAAAAATAGGATGATGGGAAATCATGATACATGTATATACTCAGATCTGTCACATTGTGAGAATCTTCATAAAAATTATTTTTACACTGTCATTTGGTAAGCTGTTTCACTTAGAAATTATTCTAAGAAAATAATTTTGTTTTCTTTTTCTTCTAAATATAAATCTATACAGATCAATAAAACTTTTAATCTTGCTTAATATGATGAGAGCATTTATTTAGCATTGTGTACATTTTTAAATGTATAAGTTGAAACTATGTGCAGCTTCTTT
>NW_007873514.1:0-580 GCF_000696425.1 Galeopterus variegatus
ATGTTCAAGTAGGTGACAAATGAAGGCAAGATGGTGGGATTTCACTGCCTATCTTCCTCAGCGTCTCTCACTAACTGAAGGTCTCTCCTGGGAGCAGGTCCACTCTTAGCAGTTCATATGCTCTCTGGCACTGTAACGTGCTCCTTTTAGTTCTACCCTGCAGTGGGGTAAATGTGTTTGGGTAGATGGGGAATTACGTGCTACTGCCCATTCTTAATAATCAAGTCACATGAAGCATTTGATTTCTTCAGCAATCCACAGAAACAAGACATTTAAAAAAATTTTATCAGAAATATAAACTTATGGGTTTACTGCGTTCCACTTGAGTGTTTCTGAAGAACTGTCCATGTTCTATAGAGGCCAAGTTCTTGCTGTTCATCCCATCCCGTTTTCACTGACACTTACTGTCAATGATTCGTCATTCTGTCTTTTCCTTTCCCCTTTCTATTATCTCTTGCTCAGCCTATTAATATACTCATATTTTCTTCCCCCCAAAAGATAGAAAACTAAAAAAGGAGAAAGGAAAAGAGAGTTTGTTACACTGATAGAATATTGTTCTTTCACTACTACTATTTTTTTT
>NW_007873515.1:0-580 GCF_000696425.1 Galeopterus variegatus
CAAAGAGCCCAGTCTCCCCTCCCCTACTGTGGCCACGTAGAAGTCCATGTGTCCCAGATGGCATGGTCAAAAGATGGCGGAGCCTCTATCAACCCGGGCCGCAGGTTGCATATGTAGTTGAGTTGCATGCGTAGTCTGAGTGAGAATAACCTGTTGTGTTAAGCCACTGAGCTGGTGGGGTCATTTCTTACTACAGTGAAACCCAGCCTATTCCAATTAAAACACCTGCTCTTCTCAATTCACTTCCAGGTGACTCAAACCCAGGCCTTAAGTCAACAAAAAGGTTTGCAGAAAGCCTTTGACATTTAGAGCCACCTTTCAGAATTAACAGGAATTCCAGTTCTTCCAGAATTAGAGTACCGTGAACTATAAGATTATGGAAGCATAATTCTAAGAGAGTCGAATGTACAAAAGCACTTGAGACTCTGCCAATTAGTTTGGAACTGCAGGAACAAACCATGGCTAATCAACCCCGGGCACACAGACCACTGCCTTGAACATCATAAGTAAGAAATAGCATCACAGTCAGATCAGCGGTCCGTGCAGCCCCCAGATTTGTCTGACAGTGACACAAAAGCGT
>NW_007873516.1:0-580 GCF_000696425.1 Galeopterus variegatus
TGTCTTCCCCTCCGCCCTCACCCAACTTGTCCAAGGTCACCAGCAGGCAGCTCATCTCTATTTCTACAGATTGTTTTTGGTCTTCCTTGCTTGACTTATTGGCAGCAGCTAATGTTGGGGTTAGGATGCTGTATAACCACATCCAGCTTCTCACTAGGAAAGCCAGGGCTCTTATATCCAAGAACTGGAGTTATGAACTGCCAAGGCTTCTGTCCCCATCCCACCACCAAAGCCACTCTTGTCATGGTCACTGATGACCTCTATCTTGCTCAATCTCTGTTGTTGTCTTACTTGCCCTGGCAGCCCTCAACATGGTTGACCATACTCCCCTTGCAGCTCTGCTTCCCTTCTCTAGGCTTCCATAACCCCCCACTCTCCTAATTTTCCTGCCACCTCAGTGGTGGCTCCTCCTGTCCCAGGCCTAAGCATGAGAGAGCCCAGGCCTCAACCCTCAGTTATCTTTCCATTCTGACTGTTCTCTCTACCAAGTTGTTCCTATCCAGACTCAGGTCCTCCCATCACTGACATGCTGATGTCGTTGACCTGCTGATGAGTGGTTTGCCTCCAGCCCCCTCTATCC
>NW_007873517.1:0-580 GCF_000696425.1 Galeopterus variegatus
TTTAACATAGTACTGGAGTTACTAGACAGAGCAATCAGGCAACAGAAGGAAATAAAGGGAAGCCAGATTGGAAAAGATGAAGTTAAACTGTCTCTATTTGCAGATGCATGATACTATACATAGTAAAAACTAAAGACCCTATCAAAAATTCCTAGAGCTGGTTAATAACTTAGGAACATTGCAGGATACAAAATAAATGACCCCAAATCAATTGCATTTATATACTCAAATAATGAACTAACAAAAAGAGAAATAAAGAAAGTAAACTTACTTATGATTGTCATGAAAAAATAAAATACCTGAGGATCAATTTAACCAAGGGGATGAAAGATCTCTGCAATATGAACTACAAACTGTACGGGTTGGTACAGTTTACTGTACCAGCAGCCAACCCGTACAGCCCTAGCCTCATTCCTTTCAGTGGGCGAGCGAACAGCCCGGGATTCCTCTTTCCCTACGGTCCCCTTTTGAAGGAGAGAGGGGAAGAGAGCCATAAAGAGAGGTGAGCAGACCACTGGCCCCAAGTCTCATACGAGAACAAGTCGGACGAAGGTGCCCAAGGGGCAACCTTCACTACATG
>NW_007873518.1:0-580 GCF_000696425.1 Galeopterus variegatus
TTTCTATTTCACTCACTGTTTTGTTCCCAAAGCAGCTCAGAGTAGTGGTCAAGAGCACAGCCCCCAGGTTTGCACCTTGTCTCCGTCTCTCACTTGCTGCATGGACCAGTTGCTCAGCCACTATTTTCCTCCACTCCCTCTTCCGTAATGTGAGGATAGTAAGAGCACCTGCCTCAGAGGGTAATAAAAGGATTCCGTAACTTAATATCTGTAAAGCGCTTAGACTAGTGTCCAGCACAAGAATAACACTATATAAATATTTGTGAAATAAATACATTGCTAAGTTCCCGGAATGCAATATGGCACTTGATTCTTAGAAGGTGACCATTCATTGAATGAATCTTCAAGATAAAATACACAGCAAACAAAAATCCAGTTGTTGAGTTAAAGGGTCTGCTGATGAATGTTTGCTGCATGCAGGAGAGCCTACTTCCCATGTTACAAACAGACTTCTCCTTTGAGTTGCTTCCTGAGTAGTGGGGGTCTTTGGGCAGGTGCAATCTTATTGTTACAAGCAGGAGAACATGGGCAGTGACTGGTAAAGGTCCCTGACTGACAAGAACTGGGTGGGTGATGCAAA
>NW_007873519.1:0-580 GCF_000696425.1 Galeopterus variegatus
ATTTCCTACAAAATCTATAGGCAAAGGCTTTACTATATTTGTAATGTATGCTTTCTACTTACGCCATGCAAATTTTGATTAATGGAGAAAGTATAACACCTATAAAATCTCTAATAAATAAGAGATAAAATGGCAATTAAACCAACTTAGAAAATGCAGGAACTGTGAACTCCATAAAGGACCACGTCTTTCACTGCATAACCCAGTGCCTGGCGCATAGTAAACTTTCAGTAAATATTTTTGGGTGGATGGACGAACAAACTAAAAATAAAATTACAATGTGCAGATTTATGGCTAATGTCATTCAAATAATAATGCAGTCTTTTGTTTATGAAAGTTTCAAGACAGGGAAACCAGTTAGGTGTGGTGTTTTTCCACCTTCTCTACTGGAACATTCTAGACCAGCAAAATACTTGAACTTCTGAATGAAGGAGTTTCTTGGAGCTTCTTAATGGGAGGACCATACAGTTATCTTAATACCTATTTATTCTCCAGGAATACTTCTCTGAAATGGCCACGTTTTAACATGAAAATATCAAAACGTTCTTTTTAACCTCAATTGTTTGTATGTTTCCAAAGC
>NW_007873520.1:0-580 GCF_000696425.1 Galeopterus variegatus
GAGGTGGCAGTACCTGACCAAAGGTGTGCGATGCTTTGACAGGTTTGCATGTGAAGGAGGCTGTCACAGCACGAGACCATCCAAAGGCTGCGCTGTGGGGTCCACCACCCAGAAGAAGAAGGAGGCAGGGGATCTCCTGGGGGAGAGGGGCTTTAGAGAGGGGGTTCATTTGTCTCGGTGATACTGCTTACAGCTCAGCAGAACAGAGTTTCAAAGGGTGGCAGCAGCTTGGAGTTCATCTTATCTATGGCTTAGCAGATGCTGGGTGCAGTTCTGCAGAGTATGCAAAGCAAACATTCAAAATGGCTAGCAATCTGCTTATTTAGGCTATGTTTAAAACAATTGGATGTGTAAAAAATTGTTTGGCTCTGGCAGGCATTTGAACTATGAGTCCCAGCTTGCTGTGAAAAGTAAAAAATCTAGAGGCCAAGGCACATATGCCATCTTTGACTCAATTTAACACTTGGGAGGCAATGCTCAGCAGGGGTCAATGTGGCTTTTTTTTTTTTTTTGCATCTATCATTTTTTTTTATTATTTTTATTTTGTCAATATACAATGTAGTTGATTATTGTGTCCCAT
>NW_007873521.1:0-580 GCF_000696425.1 Galeopterus variegatus
TATGGAGATTCTTTTATAATACTAAGCATACAGTGAACAAAATACAATATCCACCCTCATGTGGACTACATTAATTATATGCCTAAAAAATAAAGGTATATCAATTATACATTATAAGATGATAAATACTATGGACAAAGCCAAAGAAAACATCAACAGAAAAACACTTCTGATAAGGGGATCATGAATGTCAGGGAGCGTGGTGAGAATTTTAAATGGAAAACAACTCAGTGAATATTAACATTTGAACAAGTGTGTGAACAAACGGAGGAAAAGAGGAAAGGAGCGGAAACAAAAGAGCCAAACTGGATCTAGGCCCATGCTCAGGAAGGGCAGGAAGGATGAACCCACTGAACAGAGGAACAAGTGCTGGGGGTGATGCCGGGAGCCACGCTTGCCAGTGCGCCTTCTAGGCCATTAGGGACTTGGAGTTTATTCAGAGTGAAATAAGGAACCATTGCAGAGATCTGTCTGCAGAGATCTGACTGGGCAAATGACACAATTTAACATTACAATATGAGGAGGAAGATGAGTGTGGTAACTGGAGGAGAAGTGAGGAAAACATTGTCATCATCTAAGT
>NW_007873522.1:0-580 GCF_000696425.1 Galeopterus variegatus
TACATTAAAAAAAAAAAAAAAAAAACTCACCATATTCTTGAATGGTAAGGAAGATAATATACCAACGCATGTTCTAGAAACAGGAGAACTTTGGTTCCCATGATTTTCGAAGTGCTACACATTGGAGAGGAGATATTATTTTATTAAAAGTTGGTGTAGGCTAAATAATTGAAGTGCATTATGAGCTGAGCATTTTCTGTATATACAACACACTGTAAATCCTGTTTTTCATTTCTTCCTTTCCTTTCTTTCTCTCTCTCTCTCTCTTTTTTTTTTTTAGAACTCAGAAAAGAGAACTGGTGACTACCGTCATAAGAAGAGGATGGTTAGTAGACTCTAATGAAATCCAAGGCAAGGAGAGTTGATGAGAACCATCATTGTGATGAGCCTTTTCTCAGGCAGATGAGGCTTCAAGAGATAAGACTGCGGACACAAGAAATCCAGAAAGCCTGAATACACAGTCCATCACCTGGGCAGCACTGGGAAATAAGATTTGAGACTTACACCTGGTCAGATGTGTATTTTGCAAATATTTTCTCCCACTCTGTTGGTTGTCTTTTAGCTCTATTGTTTCTTTTGC
>NW_007873523.1:0-580 GCF_000696425.1 Galeopterus variegatus
AAAAAAAAAAAAAAGTTATGAAGTGTATTTCTGTTACTAGCAGCAACCCTCCTTAGGAGATCATTAATATTTCAGAAGATCCAATTAATAAGTGCTTAGAACCATCTCTACATAAAATTTTGAATTCCTCAGGTAAGCCACCAGGCTAGATACAGGAAAACCCATCAGATGCCTTGTAAGTCATATCTGCCTGCTATCCTCAGAAATTAATAAATGTTGAATTCAATCCTTAAGTCAGTGGCCCTCACTCCTGACGGCACATTAGAATTACATGGAAAAATTCTGATTTAAATTATGATTAGTCTGGGGTGGGACACAAGCACCAGAATTTCTTAGAAGCTCCGCAGATGATTGTAAGGACTGAGAATGATGACTATGAGGAGGAGACTCAATGAGGAAAACACAATTCTAAGTGCCACAATATTAAAATATGTTTTAAAATGCAGCCAGGATTTCTGAAGACCTCGGCAACCTTTGCATCTACTTCTTTCTATGAAAGAGGCATATGGCGACTTTGACCAATCTCAATAACATGGACTCTCCTCCTGAGATCATATGACTCTTTTTCTTTCAAGACAAA
>NW_007873524.1:0-580 GCF_000696425.1 Galeopterus variegatus
TTTGCTGAAGAAGTGTATACCAGAGTTGTCGTAAGTATCTTGTGTGTGAGTATTGATTGTCATATCATGTTGGATCATTTATAGAAACATTCATTTCTTGGGACAGATTGAAATTATGAAGCACAGACAGCTAAAGCTAGAACGGACTGTAGAGATTTTAAGTTCTTTTACAGACCAGTGAATTTGTGACCACCTTACTGACACAGCTAGTCAGTGACGAAGAGAGATCGTGAATCCAGGTCCCCGAATCCCCACTCTGGTGGGCTCCACATTACTCTCTATGTTTCACATTACTCTCTGTGTTTTACTTCTTGTGCTTTGCTTTACCAAATTTGGGTTTAATGCATATGTGTTCCCCTACTCTCCTGCCAATCCATAATGCTGTTCTGAGGACCATATGGAATAGCTGTGTGACCTTTGGAAAGTTGTGTGACTCACTTTTCCCATCTGTAAAAAATAGAGATAAGGATAGTAGCTACTTCATAGGATTGTTATGAGAAGTAAGCAAGTTAATATTTGTGAGATTCTGAAAATAGTATCTGGCACATGGTAAGATCTCTATGTGTTTGCTTTTAAAAAA
>NW_007873525.1:0-580 GCF_000696425.1 Galeopterus variegatus
TTAAATATTAATCGTGATGCTTGAAAGTTATTGCAGAGAGATTTGAAGTTTTCATTAAATAATCTAAGAAGCCTGAGGCATCTTAGTAAAGAGAGGCTCACAGAGCAGACGATTATCATTTTTTCTATAACCAAGTATGATTTCTTTAGGAAATCAGAAATCATACATTAGCAGAAAATACATAAGTTTTATAGTCCAAAGGATGTGAATATAAATTTTTCCACATCATTCACTAATTACATGATCTTGGGGAAATGATTTAATTACTTTTTGCTTCAGTTTTTTCTTTTTTATATATAAAGTTCAATTTCATAGAAACTTTGCATGAAATAAAAAATAAGTACACCCAAAGCAAGAGATTGGCTTATTTAAATACAGGAACTATAAAAGTATAATAAAGAAGGCCTTGATAGGAATCACATTCCTAGTCCCTGCCCATCAATGTTTTAAATATTTAAAGAGAATGTACAAATGATGATTAGATATTTTAAATTTCTATATAGGACTGAACAAGATCTGAAGCATTTCAGTTGCAGTTGGATGGATTTAAGAAAGAAATCTAGCCCTCGTTCTGGGGTGG
>NW_007873526.1:0-580 GCF_000696425.1 Galeopterus variegatus
TAAAATAAAAACTTATTTTTGATTTATCTGACAGATAACAGTTTGTTCAAAATAATAACAATGTATTCAATTATATGCATGCTTATATATGTATATCTATTTAAGTCTGCTTGTGTATAAGTGAAATAAGTGACAGTAATAATAGAAAGGTTAAAGTATTAGGAATATTTTGTTATTATAATGTAGGTATTTGCACTACTTGGAAAGCGGTACAGTGTTACTTGAAAGTGGCCTCACATTATTTGTAAGTGTATATTGCAAACTCTCGGCAAATCACTAAAAAGAGTGAAAAAAAGAAAATAATTTATATACTAAGAAAGGAGGGGAAATAGAACCGTATAAAATGCTCAATTATAAAGCAGACAAAAATAGGAGTAAAGAACAAGGGCAACAAATAGAAAACCGTAAAGAATGTGGTAGATATTACTCCACCTATATCAATAATCACTTTAAACATCAATGGTCTAAATACACCAGTTAAAAGATAGAGTTTGTCCAAGTGGGTCCAACTACATGTTGTCTACGAGAAACCCAACTTAAACATAAAGGCACATGTAGATTGAAGTAAATAAACGTGGGC
>NW_007873527.1:0-580 GCF_000696425.1 Galeopterus variegatus
GCCTTTGCTCAAATGTCCGTATACTGGTCATCTGATTTAAACTTGTACTCTGTTCTCCCAATTCTGCTTTCCTCATCCCCCTTAATCTGATCTACTTTTTTCTTTTTCCATATCACTTATCGCCATCTAACATACTATGTAATTTCTTTAATTATGCTTATTGTTTATCTTTCTCCTTTTTCTAGAATGTAAGTTCTGTGAGCTCAAGAATTTATGACTGTCTTGTTGACTGTTGTATTCCAAGTAACTAGAAAAGTGCCTGGCATGTACTATGTGTGAAATAAAATATTTATTGACTGTTTTAAGTGATTTATCATCTCTTCCTCAGGACAGATGATAAAAAGTGAGACTCAGACATCTTTTTTCCTTGAAGCAATTACCAGTTCATGCCCATGAAACTTGGCTGAGGGCACAACTCTCTTTTTCTGATGTTCATTTTGGAAGGAGTCCAGGATCTGTTTGAATGTTTGAAAATAAAAGAGACAGTTTAACAGCAGAGATCTGAAAAACAGTGTAAAAAAATCTCATTACTCAATATTATCCTGTATAGAAATGAAGAATTAAATGTAGAATTAAAACA
>NW_007873528.1:0-580 GCF_000696425.1 Galeopterus variegatus
GTATACTGATGAGCTTTGCTGCTGGGAGTGAAGTAATCATTTGCGAGTCTGCTGTCTCAGCAGTTTACACCCTCCCGAAAACCTTTTGATGGCTCCCATTTTACTAAAGATAACACTCCTTCCGAACTAGACTAACAACGAGGCCCTTCAGGACCTGTATCCTGCTTACATTTTCTTGATTCCTGTCTTAAAACCACATGGAACTTGCACTGTTCTGTCCCTGGAAATTGCACTGTTTCCTCCCACCATGACCTTTACACATAATACTCCTCTGCCTGGAATGCAATGAGGTTTTCTAGCTTCTTCCTCTGGTCATTCCCACCCCTCTTGTGATTTCAACTCAGTCAGCATTACCTCCAAGAATCTTAACCTGAGGGCCTGCCTATGTCAAATCGTGTTATAAGCTCATATATCATTAACATGTTTATACTTGTCCATTATAATTTTACTTTAATTTTTATGATGATTTGGTTAATCTCTTTTTTCCCACTAAAATGTAAAAACCCTGTCAGTCTTGTTCACCGTGGGTCTCCCTGGCATAGTGCCATGACTGGCAGAGAAGAGGTGCTCAAATTTTTTT
>NW_007873529.1:0-580 GCF_000696425.1 Galeopterus variegatus
TTTTTTTTCCAACGGAAGCTGTAGTAGACTCTACTTGAAGCATTTCAGGAAGACCTGCACCGATCTCTGGAACAGAAGCAAAGATTTGAAGCGCCAGTGCTTTCATCTCCCTTCTCTCTGTCTTCTAGAACCCATGCAAGGCCTCTCCTTTCCAGGCCCTGTCCCAGCCGCAGGTCTGAGTGAGCAGGATACGGCAAGAACGCAGCTCAGAAGGAAAGAAAACCTGGGCTCCGTCGGAGCAGATGGTTGACATTTCCAGAGCCCAGGACCCCGCACTAAGAGGCTCCTGCTGGCCTCAGACCTGCAGCACCTCCGTACGGTACAGCAGTGTTTGTATTTGTCTCTCTCACAAAAACCTCTTGTCACCCTCAGCTGTGTCTATGGCACTTCTACGATGTCACCCACCCAATAAGCCAGTTTTGAGTCCAAAACCAGCCCTTAGAGTGAGGGAATAATGAAAGTAACCATCAGCCCAGGTCACATGTTTGTTAAACATGCTGCCGATGCTCACGGGAGACAGATGCTTCTCCAGCGTTTTTCTCTCCTGCGTGGACTCCGCGTTATCCTGAGGCCGCCGGGT
>NW_007873530.1:0-580 GCF_000696425.1 Galeopterus variegatus
GTGGTGAGTTGTAAGAAGCAGAGTCACTGACGGGACCAAAAAGCAGGAACTGAGAACAGCCCGTTTCACCAGCGAGCAGGTAGAAATGGCATTACAGGGACGTACAGTACAGACTTCACCTAAACAAAACACAATTCTGTTCATAGGTACTGGGAAAAGTCGCCTTATCCAATTCTCACACTTCCAGGAAGTGCAGGTGTCATGTCCATTTTTCAGATTTCAAAAGTAAGATTTGAAGTTGTTAAAGAACGTGGCCAAGCTCTATCAGCTGGTGAGCCGCAGTCCCTGCTTACCTGTCACCTTCCTTCGTCCTGGTACAGCCCCAGTGTCACTCCCCACTATGTGCCTCAGTCGCAGGGTGAGTCCTGATTGCTCTAAACCAACCCCCGCCAGTGACTGGTGAAGGGGGTGCTTGTGACCCAATCCTAAGTGAGGACACACAAAGAGGGGGCTGCTCTGAAGCTTCTGGGAAGGTTTTGTCCCTTTCAAAATGAGACACAAAGAAGAGACAATCTCTCCTTTTCTTTTTTTTTTTTTTGTCTTTTATCTTTTTCCGTGTCCGGCAACGGATCGCAACCCT
>NW_007873531.1:0-580 GCF_000696425.1 Galeopterus variegatus
AAGATGGTTTTTAACAATGAAGAACAAAATGTTCCCAGTTAAGAAAAAAGAAAGAAAGAAAGAAATACAATTTCTCAGCCTCTAGTTCCAGGGACTGAAGCAGAAATCTTGGGGACTGGGCCCAGTGACATGCACTTTGACAAGCCCTCTAGATGATTCTGATATACAGTTAAGTTTGAGAACCACTGGTCTACAAGGACTTGAGATCTTTCTTGCCTCACTTGTGAGATGAAGAAATAATGAAGAATTTGTGCCCTCAGGCAGAGGTCCTGCTTCTTTGAGTGGGTAAGTCCAAGTAGCTGGAGAATAACCATCAGCACAGACCATCAGGCAAAAGCAATGACAGTTCCTCTCATGGTGGCTTTTGAAGTTGGCAATTTGGAGGACAAACCACAGTAATAATGCAAGAGGACTGCAGGGGAAAAGTATATTTATTTGATGTCCAAAAAACGTGTTTTGAAAGTGGTTAAAGATTGTCATTGAGGTTTGTGCCAGGTGCTAAAAAGAAATCAAGGGTGGTCTGGAAGAAGACCATCAGCAACTTAAAGACTACTTTAATCTTTTTAATTGTTTATTTTGG
>NW_007873532.1:0-580 GCF_000696425.1 Galeopterus variegatus
CATCTTTTGGTGTCCTCTTCAATTTCTTTCAGCAGAGTTTTGTAGTTTTCATTGTAGATATATTTTAACTCTTTGGTTAAATTTATTCCCAGGTATTTCTTTCTTTTGGTAGATATTGTAATAAGCCAAGATATGAAACCAACCTAATATCCATTGATCGATGACTGGATAAGGAAAATGTGGTACATATACACAATGGATTCCCTGAGTGGATCCAGAGCCTCCTCCAGCTAATAGCAGAAGAAGTAGTGAGAGAGGCTTGAAGTATGAGGACTGGATGTGTATTGCTGGTCTGAGGATAGAGGACCACATGAGAAGGGCTGTGTCATCCTTAAAGAGGAGAGAGAGGCCCCTGGCTGACAGTCAGTGAAGGATAAGCACCTTTGTCCTGCAACTGCAAGGAACTAAATTTTGTCAACCACCCAAATAAGTTTTGAAGCAGATTCTTCTGCACTGCATCCAGAAAGGAATGTAGATCTTCCATCATGTTAATTTCAGTCTTGAGAGACCCTGAACAAAGAATCTAGCCATGAGGGGCCTGAACCTCCTGATGACAGAAACTGTGAGGTAGTAGATTTAT
>NW_007873533.1:0-580 GCF_000696425.1 Galeopterus variegatus
AAGACACCCCATGGGAAAAAGCAGATCTAACGCTCCTCACAGATGGCAGCGGCTTCATGGTCGACGGAGTTCGATATGCTGGTGCAGCAGTGGTCACCACTGAGGAGGTAAAATGGGCCCAGCCCCTACAACCTGGCACATCAGCACAACAGGCAGAACTTGTAGCCCTGACAAAAGCCCTCCAATTGGGAAAAGATAAGACTATAAATATTTATACAGACAGCACGTATGCCTTGGCAACTACTCACATCCACGGGGCACTATACAAAGAGCGGGGACTATTGACTTCTGAGGGAAAGGCCATTAAAGACATACCAGAGATCCTAGCATTGCTGGAAGCTATCTGGTGCCCTGCTAGAGTTGCCATTATCCACCGCAAGGCACATCAAAGGGGCCAATCCATGGAAATTAAAGGCAATAATTTTGCTGACCAAGCAGCCAAAGAGGCAGCACTAAAACCAGTGGGGACCACGCTGGCCGCTGCCACCCTCCCGGGGCCTCAACTGCCAGGACAGCCTTCCTATTCCCAATCCGACCTAGAAGAAGCAAAGAGGCTAGGAGCCAGCCTGGACCATTCAGC
>NW_007873534.1:0-580 GCF_000696425.1 Galeopterus variegatus
TAAAGGAACTAATTATTTAGACATTCCTAGGAAAAAAAATAAACAGTTAAATTCAATTTTCCAAGACTATACTTTCTAATCAGTGTGTCAGAACACACCACTGGCTCACAGGTAGAGACCTGCAAGGAGTCCTGGAAGTGCCCTGCTGCTCAGTATTTCCCCTTTTGTTGCTGCCTGATGGGGCAAGGGAGAGATCTGTTGAAGGAGCAGTATACTTGGGGCATTTGGGAAACTGGCTATTTATCAAAAGGAATAGGAATATTTCAATATTGTAATAAACAATGTTCCTGTACAAAAAGCATGCAGAATGTTTATCAGCCTATTATAGGTGTGCTGACATAACTAGGTCCTCTCAAAACATGGGGTAGTTAGTAGGGACTGGGAAGCCACTTGTGTCATTTGGCTGGGACCCTGTACTGATCTCCTCTAGCCACAAGCAGCCTAAGTCAGGTCACCTCACTGAACCATAGAAATGTTTTTTACATCTCTGTTGATGTCGAAATCTATGAAGCTCTTTTCTAACTTAGAGTAGAGCTAAGCCGCCCACTTCTCTATTTCTACTTTATATAATCATTTTTTT
>NW_007873535.1:0-580 GCF_000696425.1 Galeopterus variegatus
ATGATGTAAATTTAAAATAATTTTTACAGTATTTTATCCTTTATTTTCCAAAACATTAAATAGATGATTAAATTGCCAATGCCTTGATTAAATATCATCCTAATACCCATTAAGAAATTCAAATTTGTTTAGTATAACAATAAGCCTTTAAATTGGACTAATGAAAAATAAATATCTCAGTGAGCATCTGATTAACATGGACAGGATATTCTTGGGCATATTTGTACACTATGTGATATTTCTACAGAGAAATCTGTGATACTAAAGAGATGTATGCATTTGAGTGACAAAACAGAAAATGTTGTTTGCCTAAATAAAAGATTATCTTTAATGCTAATTTTAGTATCGGACTTCAAGCTTCAACATGCCCCTTAAAGTGGGGCTCTCTAAGGGAGATTTTTCAGTCAAAACCTCAGGCAGTGTCTCTAATTTCACTTCCTTTTTTGTCTTTCTTCTTTTTTTTTTGGCCTTCACTAATATCAAGAACAAGCTTGTGTCATTTTTCTAATCTTTTATTGAATTTAGGCAACTTTGGGAGATTACTTTCTTTGGAACATTTTTAAAAAGTGAGATTTTTTTT
>NW_007873536.1:0-580 GCF_000696425.1 Galeopterus variegatus
GTACTTTCCAAATCTCTGCTCCTATCACATCTACTAATGTGCCTTTGGCCACAGCAAACCACATGCCAAGCCAAAGGATGGAGAATTATGTCCTGTCCACAGCAAGAAGACACTGCCAAGTCACATAGCAAAATATATGAATATTTGAAGGGAAGAATAATTGGAGCCATTAATGTGAGTGCCTTATATGGAAAAGTCTTGAATCCATTTCTACAGAAAATACAATTGTAAGTGCAAAGAGATTTTTCCATGTAGAATCTTATAGTCTAGTAGTGAACATGAGAGCATTTCATAAGGGAAAAATTATATTGGGTTGTAGAATGAGGAAAGGCTGTAAAGAAGTTGTCTTTTGAAATGGATTTCAATGAACAAGTATGATGGCAGCCAAAAAGAGAATAGGAGAGCATTCAATGGGGTAAGACCCTCTTGGGAGATGGCACAGAGAAGGAAAAGCATGGCCATGTCTAGAAAACAATCAAAGGTCCTGAATAGCTACAGAAAAAGTATGTGAATGGTCGTAAATGACCAAGACAGCCAGAAAAGAAGGGTAGACCCAGGATTTTTAGGGTCTTGACTATAT
>NW_007873537.1:0-580 GCF_000696425.1 Galeopterus variegatus
ACAAGAGCATACAGTAATATATTGTATATTATAAGTATATTGGTAAACTGTCTCAAATGACATAATCTTCTGGTCAAATTAATGAAACCCAGTTTGGTACAATTTTTTTTTTCATTTTATTTTACTTACAAATGTTTGAAAATAGTAGCTGATAAAAATAGACCATTTTAAAGTAAAGAGAAATGTGTGCTTAATAATAATTGTGTACTAGGATGCAAAAAGAAGTGCTATTTTCATGCTGCTCCATGGAATCTACAGGGAAATAGGTGATTGATACTTATCCTTTTACAGTTTTACAGTATAAGTGGCTAAAATGAGACGATTCCTAATTTTAAGCCTTAAACCTGGTGATTCCACCATCAACTCCATTTGGTACTAGCTGGATTTGGCCTGGGTAGTATTTTCCACTATAATTTAGGAATGTCTTGACTTTTTGAAAATACATGCAGGGCCAACCCCGTGGCTCACTCCCACCGCAGGTTCGGATCCTACATAGGGATGGCTGGTGCACTCACTTGTTGAGTGCGGTGCGGGCGACACCAAGCCAAGGGTTGTGATCCCCTTACCAGTGACAAAAAAG
>NW_007873538.1:0-580 GCF_000696425.1 Galeopterus variegatus
TTATGAACATCTGAGGGGCCCTGACCATTTTCCTTCACTTTCCCTACAAAAAGGAAATCATGACTAAAATTTTAGTATAGCTTAGAAATCATAATCATAAAACAATAGCATTTCAGAGCCAATGGATTATAGTTAAATAGGTACACAGAAAAAAATAAAGACTTAACATTTTTAATACATAGTACATATGTTAATTAGGAATCTGGCTGATGAAAATAGAAAAAGATAAAAAATCAAATTTAAGAAAACAAGAAAGCAGCAACTAAGACAAAAGCAAAAATTGAGGAATGAATAAACACAAAAAGAGTATAACTGGTAAATATACTCAAGAACTTGCTCTTTTAAAAAGGGATTTAGCTATTAGCTAATGTAATCAAAAGGAAAAAAAAGAGAAAAGGGAAAGCACATAAAGATATTTAATAAATATTGCTGTTGGGAAAATATAGGAAAATGGTCAGGGCTCCTCAGATGTTCAGAATCTTGCCGAGCATTTGATGTAAATCTGCACATGCACCCAGCTGTTCCTTGGTTATTGTCTAATGTAATTGCACATGTGCACCCAGGTGTCCTGGGTTATGGA
>NW_007873539.1:0-580 GCF_000696425.1 Galeopterus variegatus
ATATCTACAGAACATTCCATCCAACAACCTCAGAATATTCATTCTTTTCATCAGCATTTGGATCATTCTCCAGGATAAATCACATGTTAGGTCACACATCAAGTCTCAACAAATTTTTAAAAAATTGGAATTATCCTATGTAATTTTTCAGACCACAATGGGTTAAAATTAGAAATCAATAACAAACGAAATTCTTGAAACTATACAAACACATGGATATTAAACACCATTCTACTTAATGAAATATGGGTCCAAGAAGAAATCAAGCAGGAAATAAAAAATATTTATTGAAACTAATGAAAATAATGATACATCATACCAAAACCCGTGGGATACTGCAAAAGCAGTACTAAGAGGGAAACTTATCACGTTAAATGCTTACTTCAGAAGAATAGAAAAATGGTAAGTGAACAACCTAACACTTCATCTTAAAGAACTAGAAAAACAAGAACAAATCAAACCCAAAGTTAGCAGATGGAAAGAAATCATTAAGATCAGAGAAGAACTTAATGAAATTAAAACCCAAAAAACAATACAAAAGATCAATGAATCAAAAAGTTGTTTTTTTGAAAAGATAAAT
>NW_007873540.1:0-580 GCF_000696425.1 Galeopterus variegatus
TGCCCGTGAAGCCCCTCGCCAGATTCATGCATTTATCATTGATCAATGTGCTTTTACCAAACCTCCGGAATGTTCCCGGCAACAGGCTGGTCAGCAAGGAGCAAGATGAATAGATGGTGGTCCTGGTCCTTGTCCTGAGGAGCTCACAGCCAAGGGCGGAACACAGAGGAGTAAATAAACCATAAAATCTTATATTGAAAATCTATAATAATAGGTACAGTATGGCCAAGGAGGGCTAGAGAGGAAAAAAATCAAATTCTGCCTGGGAAAACGGAAAAGCTTTGCAGAGGAGTGACATTTAAATGGATTTTGATGGTGTTATCGTGTAGGAAAAGGAGACTAGCATTTCAGGGTAAAGAAATCTTGTCAAACACACAGGGCAATTGAGAGAACATGATTTTTGAGATGTCTGTGGTGGCTGGGTGTGGCTAACACCGAAAGGGCCCCAACAGGAGGTGACAGATGAAACGGGGATGGATCCTGACCGAGAATGCCTTTGCAGAAAGTTCGAAGGCAGCTATGCCTTCTCCTGAAGACAACAGGGAGAGCTTGGAAATTTTTAGTAAACCATAGTGAGGAA
>NW_007873541.1:0-580 GCF_000696425.1 Galeopterus variegatus
GGAACAGAACTGAGGCACCCTCCATGGGCTCACTGCCCAGGGCCACCTTCTGATGCTGCTCTCCACACCAGCAGCACCCTGGCTGCTTTGGCTGCTGCAGCTATGGCTAAGTTGGCACCAGGTGTGGCTGGATGCACAGCTTTGGAAAATACAAACTAGAAGCCTTGGTGGCATCTATATGGTGTTAGGTCTGTAGGCTCACAGAATGTCAGAGCGGTAGATGCTTGGGAGCCTCCACCCTGATTTCAATGGATGTATGGAAAACTGGGGGACCCAAGACAAAATTTGTCACAGGGGAGGATTCACCACATAAAGCTTTCACTAGAGCAATGCCTAGAGAAATGTGAGGTTGGAGTTGCAGCAGAAAAACCCCATCAGTGCTGTGCCTAGTGGAGCTGTGAGAGAGGGACCACCATGGAGACCCCAGAATTGTGAAGCAACCAGAGTGGAACATGAGCCTGGGAAAGCTGAAGTGTGGCCTGAGACCAGGAAAGACTTGGGGACCCAACCCTACACCAGCATGCAGAGGACATCTAACATGGAGTCAAGGTACATGATTTGCCAGCTATAAGATTTAATG
>NW_007873542.1:0-580 GCF_000696425.1 Galeopterus variegatus
AACAGAAGTCTTTTGTGGTCTAGCCTCAATATCACACAGTGCCAATTCCTGTTTCTATTTGTTGAGATAGTTACAAGGAATGCTCAGTTTCAAGTGCTGAAAAATAGGTTCCCCTCCTTTCCTGGAGAATGACAAGGTCCTTGAAGAGCATGCAGGACTGGAAATATTGTTGTGCCATTTTGGAAAAAACATATTCTGCCATAGAAAGTCTCACTGCAAACATCAGATCTGAGCAAAGAATTGATATGACACATGAAAAACCAGGGGAAGTGCTTTCCAAACAGAAAGAGCAAGAACAGAGCTGTTCTGATGGAAGCGTGGCTGGCATATCCAAGGAACAGCTTGGGGGGCCAATGTGGATAGAGCAGAAAAAAGGGACAGTAATGGAGATGAGGTCACAGAGTAGAAAGGAGCCAGACTGTGTAAAGTCAGTAGCACTCGTAGACCTGTGCAAGGTCTTTAGCTTTACATTGAGTGAGACGGAAAACACGTACAGGACTTTGAATAGAGAAATAACACGACCCAACTTAAGTTTTGAAAGGGTTTTTGTTTTTGTTTTTGTTTTTTGTACTTTGTTTGA
>NW_007873543.1:0-580 GCF_000696425.1 Galeopterus variegatus
TCTGGCTGACTCGACTGTTCACCGATTCGCTGCACCCTCCCTGTCCACCCCCAGGCTCTCGACAGAATCGCAGATTGCACAGGCGGGAGAACCTCTGACTTCGCTGCAGGATCGTAGGGGGAGGGGCTGAGGACACGCACATGGAGTGGGCTCGGGCACACCCGGCAGGGCCAGCTTGGGTGTGGCTTGTTGGGACCTCAGGTTGTTTCTGGCCCATGTTGTAAGGGGCATTTCTTCCTGTCAACACATGAGGGTTTGCTTTTTTTAAAAAAAGTTTTAAATTTGGATCAAAGTCTTTTTCTCTGTTTTACACATCATCCAGGAAATGTCAAAAAGTGCAGTTCTAGTTGGGGCCCCCTGCCTGCTGCCTTGCTTCTCCCCTTCCTCTCTCCCCACTTTTCTCTTGCTCCCCAGTCCGTGCTGAATGCGACACACTCTGCTGGGCACAGCTTAGACACTGTGGAGGACACAAAGACGTGTCAGAATCGGCCTCTAACCGGAGGAAGCCCACGATCTAGGAGGAGTTGATTAGGATTTATATGCAGATGTACTGAGGTGTGGAACGTGAGAGGGCTGTGTT
>NW_007873544.1:0-580 GCF_000696425.1 Galeopterus variegatus
TTTAAAAACTTCTGCTAAGAACTCGTCTATATGACTCTTTACATTTCATTGGCCATAGTAAAGCTAGACCCAGCCTAGGGGGTGAGAACGTGCAATAGCCTTGCAAGAAAACTTTGGACACCAAAGCCATGACAGCAACTTGACAAAGTAGAAGGACTGAATGGAGGTTTAATTATTCAAGAGAAAAAAAGCAGTGGGAAAAATTGAGGAGTACACATCTCCGCATCCACCACAGCCCCACAGAGATTAATCATTCAAGTCATATTTCACAACAGACTTTGAGAAAGACATCAGGGAAATTGAGGCCGTGGCAAGGGATAAATAAGATAAGCCTGGGCAAAAATGAAAATTCATTCTTTCCCTTCCTCAGCCTTTTAAAATTTGCAAATCCTAAGTGTTTACTGGTATATTTTAATGTGTTTCTCTCTCCATGGATGCTACTTAAATGGAACTCCAGAGTTCTTGCAGCAGATAACATATATTCCAGAACTAAACAGCATGAACAAGAAAGGGTCTTCCAAAGTGTCGGGCCTCCCTGAGCCAGAGGCCGACAAAACCGAGCGGGAAGAGACCCCGGTCC
>NW_007873545.1:0-580 GCF_000696425.1 Galeopterus variegatus
GTCTTTGTGGCCAAGGTGGTGGGGCCCTTGGCAGTTTCTTGTTGGGGTGGGTTTCTTTTTGGGGTGGGTTTCTTTTTGGGGTGGGTGATCTCTGGTCAGTCATTGAGCAGGTGTACACTGGTGCAGCAGGTCCTGGCAGCTCTGAAGAGGGCTGCTGGATCAGCTGTTGAGCCTGGAGCAAGCCTACATGGATGCCACAGGACCTATCAGCTCTCTGGAGGTGTGCTGTGGGGAGGAAAAGCTGCTACAGAATCAGCTGTTGATCCAGGAGTAGTTGTATGCAGGTGCCATGTGGCCTGGCAGCTCTTTAGGTGACTGCCTGATCAGCGGTTGAGCCTGGTGCAAGTCTGCAAGGGTGCAGCTTACGCTAGAAGCTCTGTAGAGGCCTGTCTCAGAGTGTCAAAGCCCCTGCCCAGTCTGCTGTTGGTCGGGAGCAGGTATACACTGGTGCAACAGGTCCTAGCAACTCTGTAGAGAGCCAATGGATCAGCTGTTGAGCCTGTAACGTATCTGCAAGGGAGCAGCAGGCCATGACGGCTCTGTGGAGGGATGTTGGGGGAGGAGGGGCCACCACTGGGCT
>NW_007873546.1:0-580 GCF_000696425.1 Galeopterus variegatus
GGAACTTCAACATATGAATTTTGGGGGGACACCATCCAGCTCATAACAACACCCAAGCCCCATTTAGGCCAATTAAGTCAGAGTCTCTGGAGGTGGGGCTTGGACACAAATTATTGTTTTGGCCGCACGTGATTCTGATGGGCAGCTGAGGTTGAGGAATGGCCGTTAAAGGGGTAGCCAGGAAGCAGGAGAGGGACACAGAGATGGACAGGCTCCCACACTTCACACCGCACACCTGCTGGCAGCAGCCCTGGGCAGTGCTCAGTACGTTGTGAAATCGAGGGACTGTAAACGGGTTGCTGCGGCCTCTGTAATTCCGTCATTTCATGTCCTCCCAGTTTGGAGTTCAGTCTTTGAGGGACTCAGTGAGTCTTGCTCTTAATCTTAGAATACCCAGATCAAACACCCTGAGGCCACAGGGATCAAAACACAAATGAGTTTCAGGTAAGCTAATGGTAATCTCTAGAAAGAGACAAAGCAAGTGACAGGTACAGAAAGAGGGCTCCCTTCTGCTGTTGTTCAGCAGGGGACGCGGGTCATCCAGCCCAAGGTGGCACCTGGCAAGGGAAGACGTCTCAGC
>NW_007873547.1:0-580 GCF_000696425.1 Galeopterus variegatus
ACTTCTCTCAAGAATGAGTATCAGAGTCTTCTCACTTCATGTTGAAATGGTAGGGCCTTTGGACATCTTTTGCTTAATCTCCGGATAACCTCTGGAAAGGAAGCTCCCTGCAACTGAGGTGGTTTGAACCCCAAGGGCTGGATAGCTGGAGGCTGTCTGTTGGACACACCCCTTACAGCTCCAGCATCCTTTCTTGAAGGGGCATCTATACTGCACATCTCTGTCTATCACAGCTAAACACACTGAAAAACTTTGACTAAATAAAAAGATAATTTCACTAAATTTACGCTGCTCGCTGCCTAGCTCCCAAACTTTTCAGCCTATGATGTCTTCCCGTAGATAAGTATATATTTATACATTTTGAGATGCAGACACTTAAGTGGAAAATCAAATTGCCTGAAATGTTAGTAGTGTGGTGTGGTAAACCTGGCTGATAATTAACAATGATATCAAATTGCATGTACTAATAAAATATTTTAAAATAAGTAATCCAGGGTGGAAAAAAATAGTATATGAGTCTTGATACAGGAAAAAAAAAGAAAAAAAAATAGAAAGTGCTGTTATGGAGTTTAAAAGTAGC
>NW_007873548.1:0-580 GCF_000696425.1 Galeopterus variegatus
TATTGGTCTGCTCAGATTTTCTACATCTTCTTGGCTCAGTTTTGGTAGCTTGCATGTGTCCAGAAACTTATCCATGTCCTCCAGATTTTCAAATTTGTTGGCATATAATTGTTTATAGTAGTCTTGAATGATTCCTTGTATTTCAGAGGTATCAGTTGTTATATCACCTTTTTCATTCCTAACTTTTGTTATTTGGGTCTCTTCTCTTCTTTTTTTTAGTTGGCCATGATAAAGGTTTGTCAATTTTATTTATCTTTTCAAAACACCAACTTTTTGATTCATTGATCTTTTGTATTGTTTTTTGGGGTTTTAATTTCATTAAGTTCTGCTCTGATCTTAATGGTTTCTTTCCATCAGATAATTGTGGGTTTGGATTGTTCTTGTTTTTCTCGTTCTTTAAGGTGAAGTGTTAGGTTGTTCACTTGCCATCTTCCCATTTTTCTGAAGTAAGCACTAAATGCAATAAATTTTCCCCTTAGTTTGGATTTTGTAGTATCCCACAGGTTTTGGTATGATGTATCTCTATTTTCATTAGTTTCAATAAATTTTTTGATTTCTTCTTGAACCCATATGTCATTAA
>NW_007873549.1:0-580 GCF_000696425.1 Galeopterus variegatus
AACATATTTTTCTATGTCTTTCTCCACAACTTTCTCTGCCAAATTGCTGTCATCTCTGGTTAGAGAAATGGTATTGGTGGTCAATTTCATAGTTTAAATCTCAGAGAGCAACCACCTTTCCATGACCGTGGGAATGAGGTATCTCCTGTTGTCAGGATATCCACCAAGGTCTGTACTAAGTGCTGTCTGCTGTCTGCTGTCCCGATGTGGCTAGACTAGGACGAAGGTAGCCCAGTTAATAGAAACATGAATGAAAATATCTGTGATCTCCAGTCTGTTTACCTAAATAATTTTTATATTTCTCAAGAAATATATATATTTTCTTCATGTTGAAACTCTAAGATTATAATTAAGGTTTTTCCAAACATGTTAGTGTTTTGTTGATGAGTTGTTGTAAATATTTTGTCTAAAAAGTAATTGAGCCAGGTATATTTATCTTATATCTGATCACTTTATTGTACTCCATTAATCCTAAGAATTGTAGACTATATTTTACTGGGCTTTCTGAATAAATACATTTTTTTTTTTATTAATGGTTACAAAATTTGTTTCAAATAGTCGTCTCTGTCTTTTTGGCCCC
>NW_007873550.1:0-580 GCF_000696425.1 Galeopterus variegatus
CGATGAGCTTGGTCAGATGAGTTTACTTAGATCAGTGTTCTTGGTCTGATGAGTTTACTTGAATCAATGAGCTCGGTCTGATGGGTTTACTTGGATCGATTGGCTTTCTCTGATGAGTTGACTTAGATCGATGACTGTAGTCTTATGAGTTTAATTAGATCGACCGCCTTGGCCGTACAGCAGATGTGCTTGGTCTGATTAGTTTACTTTGATCGATGAGCATGGTCTTATGAGTTTACTTAGATCAATGTTCTTGGTCTGATGAGTTTACTTACATCAATGAGCTCGGTCTGATGGGTTTACGTGGATCGATGAGCTCGGTCTGATGAGTTTACTTAGATCGATTAGCTTTCTCTGATGAGTTGACTTAGATCGATGACTGTAGTCTTATGAGTTTAATTAGATCGATGAGGTCGGTCTGATGAGTTTTCTTAGTTCGATGTGCTCGGTCCGATGAGTTTACTTAGATCGATTAGCTTTCGCTGATGAGTTTACTTAGATCGATGAGGTTAGTCTGAAGAGTTTAATTAGATCGATGAGCTCGGTCCGATGAGTTTATATCGGTCGATGTGCTCAGTCT
>NW_007873551.1:0-580 GCF_000696425.1 Galeopterus variegatus
ACTCATTGTAAACTTGTGCTGTAATAAGCGCAGACCGTTAATCCTTATCCATTGCATTCAGAGGTAAGTTCTTTCTCTCTCTGTGCCTCAGTCTTCCCATCTGTAAAGTGGTCATAACAATAGTGTTCAAGTATTAATCTGTTACTTTTGTTTATAACAAAATATATGGAACTGGGTAGTTTGTAAGAAAACGAAATTTACAGCTTACTGATTTGGAGGCTGGGAAGTCCAAAGTCCAGGGAATGCATCTGATGAGGGTCTTCTTTCATTGTGGTTTTACAGCAATGCAGAGGTCTCACATGGCAGAAAATGGCAGAGCAGAGAGAGACTAACCTCTCATGTGCTGTTTTTTTTAAAGCTCTGGGAACCACGCCACTGACCACCATCACTAATCCATTCACTACTGCATGGTCGTATAATCTAATCACCTCTTCAAGACCCCACCCTTCAATGACCATAATAGGGTTTCCTACCCTTAACACTTACAGTGGGAATTGAGCTTCTAATGTAAGAACTTTAAGGACACAAATCAATCAGTCCACAGCATCAATTCATAGGGCTTCCATGAGGAAATGAGTTA
>NW_007873552.1:0-580 GCF_000696425.1 Galeopterus variegatus
TCTCAAGACTCTTTAAACAGATCTCAGATAAAAATTTTAATGAGCAAAAAGCATTGTGTCACAGATTATTTGGCAGTTTTTCCTCTTAGATCACACATTATCAGTGGGGGCAATATTGCCCCCAAGGGACTGAAAACTGGTTGGGGGAGAGGACAGAAAAATCGTGGACATATCAATGGTTTGTGGCCCCCCAAAGCTCAACCGTTCCCAACAAAATCATATTCATTGGAATTTAACTTCTCTAGTTAAACTAAATTAAACTGAATTAAAGTCAAATTTTCTCTTTGGGGGTAATAATGAAAAAAAGGTTGAAAAACACTCAGAGGTGTATAAAATAATTTATAAAGGTTGAAAATGGTAATTAATAATAATAAACCATAAAATCCTAAGTAATAAAAATAATAAAATAATAATAATAAAATAATGAAAAAAGGTTGTAAAACACTCAGAGGTGTATTAAATAATCTTCCAACGGATGGCCTCAGAGTGTGACAAAATCAGCCGTGAGTCGCTCAGCATAGGTGGATGACAGTTTCTGCCTCAGTTTTCCTGTCTGTAAAATTAGGATGATTTATCTAAT
>NW_007873554.1:0-580 GCF_000696425.1 Galeopterus variegatus
TGTTTAATCCCTATATTTGGTTTCAATGGGTGGAAAATACTAAGTTCTAGACTAAAAAAAACACACAAAAAAATAAATGAAAGGCAAAACAACATTTTAAGAAGATATAGAAAATCATATTTATGACCTCACCTCAAATTAGTAAGTATTTCTTAAAATATAGAAGTCTAAACCACAAAGAAAAAGACTGATTAAAGAGAAAATACTTTCTATGAAATAGAAAACATCCTTAAAAAAAGATGCTGAAAATAAAGATTAAAGTAAACTCCACTTTAAAGAACAAGTTAATTTTGAAAAAATAACTTAATAGAAAGGATATGAAGGATATGAGTTGAGGAGTAGCAGAAGACACAACTTGACTTAGGAAAAGATACTCAACCTCACTAGCAGTAAAAAAAAATGCAAATTAAAACCACAGTGTAGTGTATTTTATACCCACCTGATTATCAAAACATTCGATTTTAGCGATACTGAATATTGGGGAGGATGTGAAGCCATTGGAATCCTCATGCCCTGTTGGGGGAGTGTAAATTGCTATAACCAGTTCTGAGAGCAATTCGGCAAGGTCTGGTTAGGTCAA
>NW_007873555.1:0-580 GCF_000696425.1 Galeopterus variegatus
AGATCCCATTCCCTTTCCACATACCAAAGCCTTCCATGAGTCAGAAAGAGGTTTCCATACATAGTTCTCTCCATGCCAGGCAGGGACCTGCTTTTAAGTACAGCAATCCATTTCCCAGCTTGCCTTTTAGTCGATGTCTTTCTGTTCACCATGTTAGAAGAGTACTTCTGCCTTGTGTTTGTCTATAAATAGATGTCTCCATTATTTTGTCTCATTTATGTACTTTTTGTATCCCAGAGGTATATAGTTCTAGAATCAATTCATATTTTCTTATAAAGTACTAGTGTAAATGTACTCTCTTTCTACTGGAGACTACTCATTTGGATACAAAACTTGGGAATATTTAGCCAAATTACAGTTATTAATGAGGCATGTAATCAGAATGATCAATGGATGAGTGGATTTAAAAAGATTGTGGTATATAAACATATTAGAATACTCCTCAGCTATAAAAAAAAATTGATATCCTATCATTTGCAGCAACCTGGATGGAACTGGAAGCCATCATGTTAAGTGGACTAAGTCAGGCACAAAAGACTAATATTTCATGGTATCACTCATGCATGAAATCTAAAAAAAC
>NW_007873556.1:0-580 GCF_000696425.1 Galeopterus variegatus
TCAGAGGAGACTGGTCAGGAATATAGAACTGCAGGGGGTACAGTTTACAAAAAAGACTCAGGCCCAGACGAGAGTTTCTACAAAACCCAGGTGTACCAGATCTCATGAGTCCCAGAAGCACCTAGAAAGTCATCCATTAAAACTTGAGCTGCACAAAACGCCTTCCCCAGGGAATCAGCAGCAAAGCAACAACTTAGCTCAACCACAGGGCTCAAGTGCTGGTCACCACAGGAAGTTCCTCCATTTTAGAAGTAAACAAAGGACAACAGATTAGTTCCAGTGCAGAGTTTAAGTGGTGGGAATAGCAAATAATCCAACACAGAAATGAAAGAAAAAACAAAATACCCACAGACCAAAGTTTTATATTAACTCTTAAAGTCTCTGATCACCAAAAAACACCTATAAAACCTAGAAGAACTGGAAGTTCCCTGGGTTACCAAGCCAGGAAGTCCCCTGGGCTACCAAGCCTAGAAGGACCAGAAGTCCCCTGGGCTACCAAGCCTAGAAGGACCAGAAGTCCCCTGGCCTACCAAGCTGTGGGCGTCAGCCATGTCCCCTGACACCACAACCATTCCCAAGG
>NW_007873557.1:0-580 GCF_000696425.1 Galeopterus variegatus
GAATGTGCTTATTTGCAGAAAGCCCCTGAGAGTTGGGTTAGTGATCAGACCAGTTGTTTGAATCTTCAGCTTCTGTAACCCTGCCACCTGCCTGCTTCAGAGAAGCTGCCCACCCAAGACCCTAGTTTGTGAAAATGAGTCACAGCCTGCTTCTGTGCAGCCACCTGCTAAAGACCCTGGTCCGTGGTAACCATAACCACACTTTCTGCTTCTGTACACCTGCTTGCCCTAGTTTATGTAACTCTGCCTAGATACAGACAGGACCAATGAAAAAGCCTGCATGCCTGCATGCCTGCCTCAGAAAATTATAAAACTGCAGCCCTGCCTGCACTCAGGGTCCCAGGATTTAGAACTTGAGTTCGTCTGGGTCCTGCTAGTGTAATAAACTTCCTGACTCTCCGTCTCTCTGAGTGTCTGATGTTTTCCTTGCCCAGTTTGTTCCATAACAGGTAGAAGTGGTTATTGAAATATTTTATCTAAATTATAGTGAAAATATCAAGTACATGTGTATCCACCACAAGCAGGAATCAAGAATTAATTAAAAAGGTAACAGAACTTGAAAGGAAACAAGTAAGCAATT
>NW_007873558.1:0-580 GCF_000696425.1 Galeopterus variegatus
GTTCAGAGAAGCCACCATCTATCTGCCCCTGGCCTCAGCCTCACCTGGGAGTGGGGGGCGGCAGCGGTGGCACTGCTTTCCTCAGCAGCCTGCTCCACCTGCTTGGCTGGATGGGAAACTGGTCAGGTGGCTGGGAGCCTGGGGGAGGGGGGGGCAGAGGTCAGGAGTGACGGGCCTTCTGAGGGATGGGGTGGGATATCATGGGTGTGCCTCTGTTTCCCCCTGCCCCTGACTCCCAACTGTCAGGCAGCCAGGGGACACCTGTGGAGCCACAGAGCCCCGTCCCTTCCCCCGTGTGGCCTGAGGAAGCCAGTTGATCAGACTGAGTGAGAATCGATGGTTTTCTCTATTAAATAAAACAGGGAGAGATGGTAAGAGGTGGCAGATATGAGGAAGGTTGGGGACAGTGTCTCCTGTTCTCATGCAGTGCTGTAAACCCCTAGCCCTTCTCTACCCCTTGTCCAGGGCATCTCAGTCCCTTTGGTTTAGCCTTGGGAGCAGGTAATCTTTGCTCCTGGGTCTCAGATCACCACAGGATCTGGTTTCCTTACTGACACATGTACAAATCATAATACTGACT
>NW_007873559.1:0-580 GCF_000696425.1 Galeopterus variegatus
TTTTAAAATCTGAAGCAAATGTTAAGATTTGGCAAACCGGTATGGTGAGTACGTGAGTGGTCATTATATAAATCTCAATGTTTTTCTGTATAATTAAAATACTTTTGTAATGAAAATTTTAAGAGAATACCCTATGTAATTTTATAACATACATTCCAAAATCTAAATGTCATATTTATTTCTCAGGAAAATATAAATTATTAAACTGATACAAAATAAATAAAAAATTAAATGCACCATGAGATTTGAAAACCAGTCAGAGCCCTACCCCTATCAAAGCATCAGAATATTTATGGCTTCTATGATCATGTTCTTTGGAACCTGCAAAGAATAGGTAATTCCTGTGATATTTAAACACTTTTGAGCATGCAACAGATAGAACAACCCTATTATCAAAACCAGACATAGATAGCATATATACACACCAAAATAAAATTATACAAAAATGTCACATATATTCAGTTGCAAAGATTTTGGAATAAAAATTAGCAAATTGAGTCTATTGATATAAAAACATACACCTGTGATTTATTTCAAGGAACATGATACATGAGCCTCCCCAGATACATGATCCCCCCCA
>NW_007873560.1:0-580 GCF_000696425.1 Galeopterus variegatus
AATTTGGAAATGTAACCTCCTGTTCTAATTCCTCTATTATCCTTTTGATTAAAGTAAATGAAATCTCAAACATTAAGCTGGAAAGTATTCATAATTACTTAAAAAGTGTAAAAAGTATATAAACTTCTGCTTGTATAGAATACAGAATTGATTCGATCCCTAACAGATCGAGCATTATCAAAATATTAATAACAACAGTGATAATACATTGCAGACATTCAACATTTACATCAACAAATTTCTTTCCCATAACATCCTTGAACTCTAAAACTATGAATCAAAATCAGCATACACCTAATAGCAATTTTTTTTCCTAATAGCACTTTTTATTTACTGTGTGCATTAGTTATTAGTCATTTTAAAATTATCATGCATTAGTTATTGGTCATTTTAAAATTATCCCCCCATTTATCTCACAAAGAATAATAGGTTTTATATTTCAAAAGTAAGATAGATCAAAATCGACTTTTTTATTTATGCAATTTGGTACAATTTCATGCTCTTTTCTAACTATGTTTTGAAACAATTTTAAATTTAACAGTTGCAAAAATAGTACATAAAGTTCCCTTTCACTTTCACT
>NW_007873561.1:0-580 GCF_000696425.1 Galeopterus variegatus
AAATATATCTGTCCTCAGCCTGGCCCCCTGTGCTGTTTTCAGTCCCTATGGAAAAAGAGTTGAGAGCAGAAAGTTTCAAGAGCTGTTTTCATGAGGGACCTCAGGAGACTTAGAGCCCACGTCCTGCTGCTATGGGGCCCTGGTGACAACGTGGCATGGAGCTGGGGAAAAGCCATGCTCCCTAATGTTACATGAAGCCAGCTCCCTGTACTGGATGCTGGTGTTCTCATGGTGAGCCCTGACAGCCCAGACAGCAGAGTGGTACCCTCAAGTGGCTTCTTGGGTGGGCATATGAATGAGAGGAAACCAGAGGAGGAAAGGGACAGCAGGGACACTGCTACTGAAGTAACCAGTGGATGGTTCATGGGCATGCTCATGTGGGCCAAGAACATGAATTTTGTCTTATTGGAATTCTTTTGAATTCAACCGGATTCACAGGAAGGTGGCCTGGGGATGTTTGGGTTACTGTGAAAGTGAGACATTAGAAGGCCACATCCCTGCTTGCCTGGCTGGCCTTGAGGTTTGCTGTGGTACACAGTGACTACAGTGCTGGGTTCCCTCAAGGTAGTGCCTCTGTCTC
>NW_007873562.1:0-580 GCF_000696425.1 Galeopterus variegatus
TGCCACAGTCATTGGCAATAAGGAGAGAAAGTTTCTTGCTAGTCACTTCAACCAAACCATTTAGTAATTACTCTCCTGGTGGCAAGTACTTTATGACCCCAATAACGTGTGGGGAAAACATATCTCAAAAAAAAAAAAAACAGACAAGATAACAAAATGGAAATAAGCAAGAGAAGAACTATTTTGACTATATATACTTGGCAACATTTTGGTGACTTGTACATGAATATGTAAGGATGTGAGAACATACTCTATGAAGCTCTCTCAAACTTCATTGCACATCAAGAACATTTGAGAAGTTTGTTAACATGCTTATTTTAAGGCCACATCCCAGAAATTATGATTTTGTAGGTTTTGAATGAGGTCAGCAATCTGTGTTTTTAATAGGAAGAAAGAGCAATTCCACAAGCTACATTTAGAGAGATCATACTTTTCAGTGCTCTCCAATAGAACTTTTTGCAATGGTGGAAATGCTCTACAGGGCATATGTAGTGTCCAATAAGGTTGTCCCTAGCCAAACATGGCTACTGAGTACTTAAAGAGGAGCTAGTGCAAGTGAGAAACTGAATTTTTTTTTCAG
>NW_007873563.1:0-580 GCF_000696425.1 Galeopterus variegatus
ACAGACCCTAACACAATATGACTCGTATCTTCATAAAAAGAGGAAATTTGAACACTGATGCGTACAGAGGAAAGACCATGTGAACACACAGGCAAGTGCCAGCCATCTACAAGTCAAGGAGAGAGGTCTCAGGGGAAACCAACTCTGCCGACATCTTGATCTCAGACCTCTAGCCTCCAGAATTGTGAAAAAATGAATTTCTGTTGTTGAAGTCACCCAGTCTGTGGTCATTTGTTATGACAGCACGAGCAAACTAATGTAGAAGCCATTTGTACAAAGTTGTTCACAAGCTATGCAATTTTCAACAGCAGGCTCTGGAAAAGATGATCACAGAGCAAAGTCTGGTACAGCAAGGCAAGGAACTAAGATACAGCTGTTAAAATGAAGTCGCTAGAGCGGGCGCACAATTGCATGCTTTGAATGATGGTTGGTAAGGAGGGCAGAAGGGAAAATAGAAATGTACACTCTGATTACAACTAGGTAAAACTAGTGTAAATTTGTAGGTTTGTAAAGATCAGGGAAGATTTGGGAGTGGTGGGAAGTTAACTCTTTTTTTCTCACAAAATTGTTTGAACTAGAT
>NW_007873564.1:0-580 GCF_000696425.1 Galeopterus variegatus
GGTCACTAAGGATAAAGTGAGGATACCTTAGCCTCACAGTTCTGCAGAAGAGCTACCAGGGGTCATAGTAGTGTTGGTGCTCTGTGGGGATCCTTTTATCCGGGGGTAAAAAGTCCCTTCAGTCCATGTTCGAGGTTCTGAACTTAACTCTCAGGATCATGGAAGAGGACTACCTCCGCTGACCTTCTCTCTTTGGGGGTAGGGGGTGCCCTTAAACCTTACTCGACGTCTTCACCTTACCGTTTGGCAGAGCCTGGACGTTTCCCTCTCCTGACCAGATGCCAAGTGTCTCACGACAAAGTTTCGCGTCCCACAAACTCCAGAGACGGAAGTCAGTGGGAGCCTCTTCCGGTCACTTTTGCACGTGGCCTCCCACGGCTGACTGCTGAGTCGAAGAACAACGTACGGAGCGCGCGGTTCCGCGGTGCCCCCTGTGTTGCGGAGCAGGTGGTTCCGTCAGTCCTGTCCTCAGAGGTAGATCCCTAGTTTGGCTTCTGGCTTCACTGACTGGAGGATCCCTGTGGAAATTCCACCTCCCTATGAGCTCTGGACAGTTTCTCAACTTAAACCCTTGCACATA
>NW_007873565.1:0-580 GCF_000696425.1 Galeopterus variegatus
GTAAGGGGATCTTAACCCTTGACTTGGTGTTGTCAGCACCACACTCATCCAGTGAGCTAACTGGCCATCCCTATATAGGGATCTGAACCTATGGCCTTGGTATTATCAGCACCACATTCTCCCGAGTGAGCCATGGGCCAGCCCCAAAAGCCTTTTGCTTTTAAAATGAGATATCAATTTATATTTAATAAATCAGACAGAAAATTAAAATTTTTCCTTTTTGATTATTGTTTACAATTCTGTGGGTATTCACAGGTAAATTAAATGTATAAATGTTTTAAAATGGTTGCTTTTGGGGGTTGGTGGGTTAGCTCAGTTGGTTAGAGCTCAGTATTGATAGTACCAGGGTCAATAGTTTGGATCCCAGTACTGGATGGCTGCCAAAAAAAAAAAAAAAAAAAAAAGGGAAAGTAACAAAACATTGCTTCTGAATAGGGAAACTGTGTATGAGGGATTTGAGGTAGTGCTAATGTTATTGTACACTCTTTGGTAGTATTTGATATTTCCAACTTTTATGTGTGATGGAGTTTGGATGTGTTGTCTCCTCCAAAATTCATGTGGAAATTTGATCCCCAATGTG
>NW_007873566.1:0-580 GCF_000696425.1 Galeopterus variegatus
CATATATGATTAATATTTTTATTTAATAACTTCTCTATATTAAATCATGCCACTTTTTAGTAATCAACTGTTGCTGGTGCACAGATTAGGGTCATTTTTATTAAAGTCTTTATTTTTGTTTTGCATAGTTTTTGAGATAGAAAAAGGAAAAAACAACTATCAGTGCACTGCTTAGTTTATGAGACTGAGAAAATTCTTGCATCAGCTAAGGAATTGGTACAAGGGAACCGACTTTTTAAGGAGGCCACTTTTTAAATATCATGTGTTCTACTTTTCACAAAACTTCCTTCCCGTCAAATTTAAATGTTTCCATCTATTGCTGTAATTTTTATTTTGCTTTCTTGTTTTGGTTTATTATATATATTTCTTACTTAATATTATACAAATATTACTTTAGTATATATCCCTCTGCCAAATACAATAACTCAAAGGCCTTATTTGATAAAAGCATCCCCTTAAACCATACTTATCTATTTTGTATTTCTGTTCATTTTTTAAAATTCATTTCTCCACCATTTTCTACTGTTACTAATGCTGACATCGTTTGCTCTAAAAAAAAAAAAAAAAAAAAAAAAAATGT
>NW_007873567.1:0-580 GCF_000696425.1 Galeopterus variegatus
AATAAATTTTGTTTTCTTATAAATCACCCAGTTCCAGGTATTTTGTTATAAGCTACAGAAACAGACTAATACAGTCATAATCCAAATAAGAACTAAACAAAATATAGCATTATTTTGAGCAAATAAGTTGCATAGGAGAAAAGATAATGCAATTGGTTTTGATGATCAAAGCTATTCATTCAAATGGCATAGATTTAGCAATTTAGAACTATTCCTTTTTCTCTTCAAATCCACATTCACTAGTTATGCAGTTATTCAGAATTTCAATATTGTATGCACATAATATTGTAAAAACTGTTTATTTCTTTTCAAATTTAATAATGAACTTATCCTCAAGCATAGCATACTTATACCATTAAATTGGAGGTTCCTAGAGGACTGTCCTGTTCACTACTACATGAATATCATCTAGAGAAATGCCTTCCCTGACATGCAGTAGGCACTCAAATAATTGTTGATATAATCATCGGACAACATATGTGTTATTCACTTTGATGGATCAGGACAGAGGAGGTGGTGGAAAATGTAAGGAAATAATTTGTTGCATGTATTCTCAGTAAGATGAATAACAATTATAATA
>NW_007873568.1:0-580 GCF_000696425.1 Galeopterus variegatus
AAAAACACAGTTAACAGAGTGAAAGGACAACCTACAGAATATGAGAAAATATTCATAAACTATGCATTTGACAAGGGATTAATATCAATATATGGAAGGAACAAAACAGTAAAAAACAAGTAAACCAATTTAAAAATGGGCAAAAAAGCTGAATATGTATTTCTCAAAGGATGATGTACAAATAGCCTGCAGACACATGAAAAAATGCTCAACATCACCAAGCATCAAGAAAATGCAAATCAAAATCACATTGAGATATCATCTAACCCCAATTAGACTGGCCATTATCAAAAAGAAAAAAAAAATGTTGGCAAGGATACCAAGAAAGGGGAACCATCTTACACTGCTGGTGGGACTGTAAATTAGTGCATCCATTATGGAAAACAGTATGGAGGCTCTTGAAATAACTAGAGATAGAATTGCCATACAATCCAGCAATCCCACTGCTGACTGTATACCCAAAGGAATGGAAATCATCACGTCAAAGGGATACCTGTACTCCCATATTTATTACAGCTCTATTTACAATAGCTAAGAGTTGGATCCAACCTAAATATCCATTATAGGATGACTGGATAAG
>NW_007873569.1:0-580 GCF_000696425.1 Galeopterus variegatus
AGGTGGGTATCAACATCCCCATTTCACAGATGAGGAAACTGAGGCCCTGTGAGCTCAGTGTAACTAATCCAGAGTCACTCAACCAAAACACGGCAGAGAGTCAGACAGCCAGAGCTCCTAACCACCATACCACACTGCTCCACGTTCCCTGCCTCCTGTGACCTTCAGCACAGTGCTGCCAGAGGTTGAGCTTTTGGCCCCTTTCAAAATGAAGTGACCAAGGACCAGAGAAGGGCAATGACTCATCCAAGGCCACTCAGCCATTGCATGGTGCATCAGGACCTTGACCCAGAGAGGTCTGATTATAGTCTCCATCACAACTGGCGGGCATGTGGGAGAAACTTTAGCTGGTTGGTTTTCCTTAATGGTTGTTTTAGCTACTGAATCGGGTATTTTAACAGTTTTTCTCATAATTAGCTTCTTATATTTTTTGGTATGGTACCAATAAAAGTAGTTAAAGTATACTTACAAGTTGTGTTATTTAGTTTTTGTGCAGTTTTTTTGTTTGTTTGTTTAAGGAAAAACAAAACAAAACAAAATGGAGCCAGAAGACTAAATCCTCTTGAGAGAAATTGATATT
>NW_007873570.1:0-580 GCF_000696425.1 Galeopterus variegatus
TCCAGGAGCCGGGGGTGGGTGAGGGAGAAGCCCTTCCAGGAGGGGCTGCGGGCGAGGGGGCAGCACGCGGGGACAGTGGTCTGGGTGGTGGCTGAGGCTGGCGCTGGAAGAGGAGGAGGCACAAGTGGGACGAGGGCCCCCCAAAAATATATTAGCAGAGTTCGAATTTGTTCAGCAAAGCACGATACCCACTTTACATGTACCCACATGTTTCCGAGTCAAGATTCCAAGAGCAGTGGCCCCTGAATAAAGGATTCTGACTCAGAGAAGGCAGCAGGCTCATCCAGAAGTAATTCATGGGTAGACCTGGGGTGCAGCTCTGTCACGTGCCACGTGGTGACGCGTTTTCTCTCCCCGTTCTGGCCTACTTATTGGAAAGCTTCAGAGATCTTTGAGGCCTCTAAGGTAGTGACGCTGCCAAATCCAGGTATCAGGAAAACTGACAGCTCAGTAAATAAAACAAATATATGATGCCATGTCCTCTGAAAAATGTGTACTATTGCCCCTCCCAGGGAAATAAATGAAAAAATGGGTCAAAGTCTACTGTTTCAGAGGAATCCAGCTTTTCTGGTAATACAAA
>NW_007873571.1:0-580 GCF_000696425.1 Galeopterus variegatus
GCTTTCCCCACTCAGTCTATTCCTATTAGATCATTCCTTTTTGTCCAATCACACTTCTACATGGTGATCCACTGTCCATCCAATCTAAACATAAAAATGGACAGTTTTTCCTTGGATCTTTGTGTCTCCATTTCTGAAGGCTCCAGTGTTACGTAAAATTTTGATTAAATAAATATGTTATGCTTTTCTCTTGCTAGGCTGTCTTTTGTTATAGGAATGTCGGCTGTGAACCTTATGATGTGAAGGAATTGTATCACACCCTTTGTGCACCCCCCCACACTACAAATTTGTTTTAATGTATGCAGGAAATTGGTAGAAGCATGGTTTCAGAAGCATGTGTGGGTGGTGGTGGGGGGCACAGGTGAAGGAAGACAAATGTCTTTTTCTTTCTCTTGCTATCGTAATTCTCCAGTGTAGCATTTCCAGTATGTCTGTTTCCTCAACAGATAGGGAATAGGGAATTAAAAAAATAAATAACAATGATCCAATTAAACAAGGCATACATTTTGCTATTTTTGGAAAAAATGTAACTTGAATTATTTTTTAGAGAAATAATCTACTTTTTTTCCTTTCTTTTATT
>NW_007873572.1:0-580 GCF_000696425.1 Galeopterus variegatus
GCGGGAACCGGTCTCCACATGGGATCCGAACCCTCGGCGGGAGTGCCGCCGCGCTCCCAAATGGCGCACTCTCCAGTGCGCCACCGGGCCGGCCCGTCCTTTTTTTTTTCAAATAATAATAATGCTGCAATGAACACAGGAGGAAGTTGCAGTTTTATTTAATAAGTCCCTAACTGATGGCCATTTAGATTACTAACGTTTTTGCTATTATAAGTAATACATGAGTAAATATCTTTTTACATACATCTTTGCATAATGTGCAAGGATATCTGTAAGATAAATTTCTAGACCTGGAAGTGCTCCATTAAAGTGTTTGCACATTTGAAATGTCAATAAAAAATACCAACTTGTCCTTCAAAGAAATTGCATTAGTTTACATCTCACCAATAGTATATGAGGGTGCTTGTTTACCCACTTGTAGTGGATTGAATGTCTCCCCCAAACTCATTGAAGCTTGAATTGTGTCCCCCAAGTTTTGTGCATTAGAAAGTTGACCCTGACTGTGACTATTGGGAGGTGGGTAATTGAAAGGTGGGGCCTTGAAGAGGTGATTAGATTGTAGGACCATGCAGTAGTGAAT
>NW_007873573.1:0-580 GCF_000696425.1 Galeopterus variegatus
GAGTCTATCTTTTCTTCATAAGCTCTCTCTGTTCTGCCCTGAGACATTTGTAGGCATTTTCTATCTTAAAAACTCAAATAAACCCAGTCATTCTATATGACACTAACTCAATTAACTGTATATTTTTTCTTTTTTTAACCATATAAACAAGATACAAGTACATTCTCAAGAAGAATCGTTAACTTATCTGTTTACTCTTTTCTTTTCATTGGCTAAATATGAAAAGTGAAATCTCCAGTTCACAATTTTTCTCCCATTGTCATCTGAATTGTATGTAATCTGGTGTCTGCCCTCTCCATGCTACTGAAAGATGCAGTTGGCTGGGAATTTGGAAACTCCTGGGTGATGTTCTTCAGGAATAATGCTGAATGGGTCATGAATGGGAAACTCTTACGGGCCTGCACCTCAGGCACTGTGGGATATAAGACAGGGCCAGAGGTGTTCAAAATAAGCACACATCATTTTTGGGCATGTAAATCACAAACTTTTCTTTCTACATCCTTGAGACATGTTGTTTAATAAAAATGCCTGCCTTTTGGAGAATCACTTTTTTTTTTTCCTTTTTGTCTTTTTTACTGAC
>NW_007873574.1:0-580 GCF_000696425.1 Galeopterus variegatus
GTGCAAGGTGGCTGGAAGACAAGCAAAAGGCTACATACAGCCTTACCAGCTGGTGGTGTCATAGAGAAACTTTGGCTAATCACAGTGACTAGAAATTGAAATTGGATATTCCCCAAAAGAGGGAGCCAAAGGAGGAGAGCCCCAAATCTGCAACCAAACATCTTAAATTCCTTGAGTGACCCTATTAACTAAGCATTTGTGGAGAAGACTCCAAGAAAAGCTCTAAAGGTATTCAGAGACTTCAGCTGGTGTTCACTGCAGGGGAGCCAGAATTTAAATCCCAACAAGTCAGAGAGGTTTGGTCAACATTTCAGGCTTTCCATTGAAACCCCCGAAGGGCCTTAATTAGGCCCAGGATTTGAGACTTCCTAAGACTAGGGAGACAACTGAAACAGACCCTAACAAACCATAAAATCAAGTCTTTGTAAGTTCAAGGTAAGTCAGTAATTTAACTACCTGCTAAAACAAAAGTCAACACTCTTTCAGAGGACGATAACAGAATATAGAGACTCTACAATATATTATACTGTCCAATATATAACAAAGAATTGCTAGACAGGTGGAGAAACAAAGATGTGAA
>NW_007873575.1:0-580 GCF_000696425.1 Galeopterus variegatus
ATGATTGTTCTTACTGTTATTTCCAATGTAACTGAACTTTAAATAAATGTACCGGCATTAAAAAAAATTATTTCTCACTCAAAATCTTACTTCATTTTTTTTTCCAATGCTATAAAAACCTCAGTTTTTAAAAAAACAATTTTTAATATTCAATTCAGCAGCTGGATGGTTGTCTCCCTGCAGCAAAGATGAAAAGCAAGAATAAATAAAATATTTCTCTGCAAATATTTAGAACCAAAACATAATGCATAATTTTGTGTGTACAAATTGAGTCTGTAGCAAATCGCATACTAGGTAACAAGGAACTAGAAGAAGACAGTGCAAATAATGAGAGAAGGTAAATATGACAGAAATTCAGAGAAGCGGACAGACAGACACTATTCTGGCTTTCTAAATAGGGAGAATGGCCATGTTTCAGGTCCTAAGGACTTTTGAGGTTGGCATTAATTTCTGGGAAAATTTTAGAATAAATTTTTTTTTTTTTCTTTTTGTCTTTTTTACTGACCAGTAATGGGATCTCAACCCTCGGTGTCGCGCCCGTACCGGGGACCGGCAATGGGATCGCAACCCTCAGTGTTGC
>NW_007873576.1:0-580 GCF_000696425.1 Galeopterus variegatus
AGCTGGAAGTCCTGCTGGTGCAACAAATATTACTGTTCTGAGCTTGCTCACGGTGTGTTCTCCAAGAACAGCAAAGCCATCCTAGAGAGAGCAGCCCAGCTGGCATCAGAGTCACCAATAGCAATGTCAGGCTGTGGAGAATGGATAGCTCATCAGCACATTTTATTTATCTTTAAATTAAATCATAAAAACTGCAAAAAAAAAAAGACCAAAATGGGTTGACTTGACCTACCTGCATTAAACATGCTGACTTTTCAGAAATATTGTCTGTGACAGTGAAAATGTCAGCCGAATATATAAGCCTGAATAACCATAATTTGGGAGTCATTATTTCAGGTAAAAATGGTGTCCCATGAAAAGGCTGGCTGGTACAACTTATAAGTCATACAAGTGCTTTTCCTCTAGGTAACCGTCAGACTTTTGTATGCAGTAAATGTGCTTTATGTGAACTTTCCACTTTGTCACAAGAATTTAAAAAATAGGACTGGCTGGTTAGATCAGTTGGTTAGACCACAGTTAACACCAAGGTCAAGAGTTTGGATCCCCATATAGCAGCCACACACACACACACAAATATATA
>NW_007873577.1:0-580 GCF_000696425.1 Galeopterus variegatus
TTCTTTCCACAGAGGGACACCAGAAGTTGTCCAGGTTACATGGACCCACTGACCCCTCAAGGTCTTCAGGGGCTGCTCCCACCTTGGGGGTGGTGGGGAAGCTCCGTTATGCTTCCCTCAACTTTCATGTGATGAATCCTTGAAATGGCACCTTTACCTAATACTCAGAGATCGGGACTCATTGAGGAACTGACAGGAGCATCGGTCTCAGCCAGAAGGCCCATAGCTTTTATGGGAAAGGGGACCAAAAGGCTGATTCTTGGAGATTTAATGTCCTCATAGGCAATGGGTTTATAAACTACTGTTTGTGAGTTTCCTACTGCATTAAAGTTATCTCAGACTTTGCAATCAGAGTGACCTGGGATCAAATCCAAGTGCTTTCATTCACTAAGAGTATGACTTCAGGAGAGCCACTGTACCCCCCGTGTCTCAGTTTCCTGCTCTGTAAAATAGGTGTGAGAAGTTCTACGTCACAGAGTTTCTGTGAGGAAGCAAGAGTTTGGTGTGTGCTGGTTCCTCCCCCTTTGAACAGAAAGGTGTTAGTGACATTTGGGCCAGAGGTTCAGTCCCAGAAACTATA
>NW_007873578.1:0-580 GCF_000696425.1 Galeopterus variegatus
TCATTCAATGATTGTTTATTATATGCTAGGTGCTATGAAAATGCTTACTTGCATTATGTCACTTAAAATAAAGCTTGCATATGTCACAAGTATCAAATTGGTTTTGCCTGAAGTACTGTTACTGGGGCAATATGATGGGATAGATAACAGGGTTTGTTCATTCCTCTCCCCTCACCCCCTGGAGAAAGTAGATAGAGAATATCCTGAAAAACACAGATTCTCAAGCAACGCCCAATTTAAATGTAAGGCACAAGGAGAAGCATGACTCAAATATAGGGAAAGCTCTTCACTGAATGGCTTAATTCGTACGTATACTGATAAAAATGAATAATGTTAAGAAAAAATTATTCTAGAACTCCGTGAATCAATTCATTTATTCAACAAGTATTTCTTAAGACTTCCAAACATCACACTTGTTTTAGGTATTCTTGTGGATCCTTTGGATACAGAGTTGAATAGAGGGGAAAAAAATTCCTTGTATGGAAGATGTATATATTAGTCTGTTTGCTGCTGCTTATAACAGAGTAACTGAAACTGAATAATTATAAAGAAATACAATTTATTTCTTACAGTTTTGGAG
>NW_007873579.1:0-580 GCF_000696425.1 Galeopterus variegatus
ATGGCTTAATTTTGGGAGCTTATGTGTGTCCAGAAATTTATCCATTTCCTCCAGATTTTCAGACTTGTTGGCATATAGTTGTTTATAGTCATCTCGAATGATTCCTTGTATTTCATTTGGGTCAGTTGTAATATCACCTTTTTCATTTCTAATTTTTGTTATTTGAATCTTCTCTCTTCTTTTTTTTGTTAGCCGTGCTAATGGTTTGTCAATTTTATTTATCTTTTCAAAAAACCAACTTTTTGGGCCGGCCCGGTGGCGCACTGCTACAGTGCGCCACTTGAGAGCGCAGCGGCGCTCCCCCCAAGGGTTCGGATCCCACATACAGACCGGTTCCCGCTCACTGGCTGAGCGAGGTGCGGGCGCAACACTGAGGGTTGTGATCCCGTTGCCGGTCCCAGTCCGGTACGGGTGCGACACTGAGGGTTGCAATCCGTTGCCGCACACGAAAAAAGACAAACAAACAAACAAAAAAAAAAAACCCTTTTTGATTCATTGATCTTTTGTATGTTTTTTGGTTTTCAATTTTGTTAAGTTCTGCTCTGATCTTGATGATTTCTTTCTGTCTACTAACTTTAGG
>NW_007873580.1:0-580 GCF_000696425.1 Galeopterus variegatus
GATGCTCATCATTGAGACTGGTACATAGACAATATATTTCCATGTGAAGAACATGGACCCACGAACCATACTCTGTGATCTTGGGCAAATTACTTTTATATCCATAAATTTCCCCAACTGAAAAATGAAGGTAATGTCTACCTCTCTTTTAAATGGTTTAAAATATGAGATTACTTCAAGAAGTTTTGTATTATCTTTCAATCCTATTGTTCCATGAACTTTCTGAAGTACCTGTGAATTGATGCATTAAAACTGTAGAAGATGAATACACACATAGTATGACTTCATATATGTCTTTTAAAGTACTAAATGATAAAATAAATTTAACATTTACATAGTGTAGCATAAAGAAAGCTAATATTTATGAGATAATATGTGTCACAGACTTTTTTTTTTAGGATGTAAACGTGGGGTACTTCAAAAAATTTGTGGAACAATAGAATTAGAAGATAATATAAAGCTTTCCATGAACTTTTTGAAGTACTTTTGTATATGAGAACAAATTCATTGACTATTTTAAAATTCTGTAAAGATTTTAATTTACAGTAAATTTGTTACTAAAATGTTAATTAGGTGAGAT
>NW_007873581.1:0-580 GCF_000696425.1 Galeopterus variegatus
CAAAAAAAGAATAAATCTTTGAACAACTAACCTACAAAGACAAAAAAGCAACTACAGATTCGAGGTTTTAGGGTCGTGACAAAAGAAGATTCCTGAGAGTGCCTAAGCCGCACTGCGGGTTCAAGCGAGCAGCCCGAGACAACAAAGGCCAAGTAAGTCAGCAGAGACCACACAGAAACGGAGTGGAAGGTGCCGGACCGGCCCAACTCTGTGAGCTCTGTGAGTCACCCCGAGTCCAGCCCCACTTGCGGGGCAGAAGCCTGTTTGGCTCCCACCAGCCTGGTTCCTGCCTACCACACCAGGCTAGGCCCTGGCATCAGCGCTCCCTCCATTTTCTTGGGTGGGGGCGGAGACGGCCAGCTCAGATCAGCCAGGCTGGCCCCCTTGGCTTGGTACGGCTCCTCACTGAGACATGCCACTTGCGTACCTTGACATGGGGCCCCCCGGGGCCTGTGGACCAGCTTACAATCCCACTCCCCCCGCGGATCTCTGACAGGGCTGGTGGTGGGGGGAGCCCCTGGCCAGCGTTGGGAGGGCAGGGAAGAGGAGCCTGCCCAGATTGTCACTCCACCACACCCTG
>NW_007873582.1:0-579 GCF_000696425.1 Galeopterus variegatus
TCCCTGGTGCATGAGAAAAAGAAGCCATGCTATATGTAGCTGAAATCTTCAGGGGAATTCCACTGAATTCCCAGGGGAAGTGGTACCTACCTTTTTTTTTTTTTTAAGGTATAGTTTGAGAATTCTGTCTGTGCAGTAGGTAGGAGATGACAGTTTGATGTTACTTTTTTTTTTTTTTTTTTTTTGGCAGCTGGCCAGTACAGGGATCCGAACTCTTGACCTTGGTGTTATAACACTGCTAATGTTACTTAAACTTAATTTAACGTGCACAAGTCATTTCATAAAACCTAAAGCACAAGACTATAGAAACAAATACTATGGAGCAAAGCCCAAGTATTATTCTCTTGTGAAAATGTGCAATTGATATTTTAAACGCTTAATGTAGAAAAATATCTGAGTTTGTTCTTATCTCTTTGAAAATACATCATTAACAGTTTTTCTTGAAAATGGGTATTATGTTGTTAACAAACAAAAATTACTGCAATAGAGAACTTCATATTTATTATGTATTTTTTAAGCTGAGTATGTGTAATCTAGAAGAAAACTAATTTTAATATCAGATTTAAAACAATGCTTTCT
>NW_007873583.1:0-579 GCF_000696425.1 Galeopterus variegatus
GGGGTTCACTCCTTTCCCCCTACCACCTGCACAGTACATAGAGAGCATGAAGTTCAAAAAACTTTTTGGAGGCTCAGGGATAACAGATGGAAAAAATACAAAGCAGAAAGTAACTTAATCCTCAAACCTCTTTGCCTAGGGTCCTTTCTCTTAAAATTATTTCTAATTGACATATAATAATTGCACATATTCATGGGTTATGGTGTGATGTTTCAATACATATAAACAATGGATAATAGTCAAATCAGGATAATTGGCATATCCATCACCTCAGATATTTATCATTTTTTAGTGGTGAGTAGCATATCCATCATCTCAAACAATTATCATTTCTTTGTGTTAGGAACATTCAAAATCATCGCTTCAAGCTATTTGAAAATGTAGAGTAAATTATTAACTACAGTCACCCTACAGTGCTATAGGACATTGGAACTTATTTTTCCTATCTAGTTGTAACTTTGTATCTGTTAACCAACCTCTTCATATTCCCCTCTCCCCCACTCCTCTTCTCAGCTTCTAGTTACCACATTCTACTCTCTGCTTCTGTGAGGTCTACTTATCTGGCTTCCACACATGAGT
>NW_007873584.1:0-579 GCF_000696425.1 Galeopterus variegatus
AAATTAATGAAAATGAAGTTTAAAAAGTCAACCACATCCTAGACAAGTGTTTGTTTTATTATATGTAAACTAGAAACTGGAGCCATTTTGAGTCAAATGAACACTTTATACAGGTTTTGTGGTTGGGTTTTTTGGGGTTTGTGTGTGTGTGTGTGCATAGTGCATAATGAAAACTAGCTAATTGTTTAGAATGCAAAATGATTGAGAAAAGAGTACTCACATATTTTCATAAAACTAAAATAAAAGGAAGATAATCTGTTTTTTTCAGCAAAAATTTGATGGGTGAGAGTAGTTTCAAAGTCCACTAAATGTTAAGACTACTTGGGGCCATGCGAAATTATTTTAGGCTATTAAGGAACACATATTAAGCAGTGCTTCAGAGAATTATGAAATATTCTTTCTCTAGATGATCCGACATTACTTCCCAACAGCAGTTACTTTTCAATTGTCGATATCTGATTCATTGCACATACATTTTCAAATTTGCAGAAGTTCTAGAAAATATAATTGATGGGAGCAAAGTTTACTGTTTTCCTTCTTTAAAAGGCAGCTTTGGTCCTGGCATCCTTTTTTTTTTTT
>NW_007873585.1:0-579 GCF_000696425.1 Galeopterus variegatus
AAAAAAAAAAAAAAGCCTTGTTTAATGAATTGTTTTTCTGATTTTCTTGGCTATTTCCTTTTTTGTGTATTATTTCATTTCCTTTCATTAATTATAGTTATCATGTACATTCTTCTTTATGGTTTACAAAATATCTGCCTTTTGTTTTTCTAAATGAGAAACGGCAAGTGCTGGCCTGTAGGAGTTCGGTGCCCCCATATAAGGGAGTTTATGAACCCAACATTAATAAAGAGGATTTATTATTTTAAATGTAAGATAATTGGTAGTGCTAACATTTCTCTTGATAGTATGGAGAAAAGACACTAAAAGCTGTTAAGAACATAACTTATATGATGTAGCTGATTTTCGTGTCCCTTTACCAATCCCTCTTTTCCCCCTCCCTCTGCCCCCTCCCTGCCATCAACACCAATATCTGTTCACTTGTCTTAAGTTCAAGGAATTGGTGTGATTGTTGTGTCTTCTTCCCTGTCCCTGCCCACACCGTTTGTTTGCATATTTATTTATTTATTTTTATCTCCCACAAATAAGCAGTGATTTTTTTGAACATGTGGTATTTCTCTTTCTGTGCCTGACTTATTT
>NW_007873586.1:0-579 GCF_000696425.1 Galeopterus variegatus
TAAAATTATTATATCATTAGACTATTTGACCTGTAATATTCTTTCAAAATCTGAAATTCAGGGCCGGCCCGGTGGCGCACTGCTACAGTGCGCTGTTTGGGAGTGCAGCTGCGCTCCCGCCGAGGGTTCGGATCCCACACACAGACCGGTTCCCGCTCCGCTGACTGGCTGAGCGAGGGGCGGGCGCAGCACCGTGGGTTGCGATCCCATTGCTGGTCCCGGTCCGGTACGGGCGCGACACTGAGGGTTGCGGTCCGTTGCCGGATATGAGAAAAGACAAAAAGGAAAAAAAAAAAATCTGAAATTCAGTGACTATCAGTCTGAGAAATTAGTTTAATGCCTTACTTCTTATCTCTCCCACTGGGTGTTTTTCATCTTTTTATATAGTTGTCCTTGCTGTCTCTGACTCATTATTACTTTGTGCTCTTAATTTTCATTGGTTATCCAAGCTGGGTAGATACTATTTCAGAAAATAGATTTATTTCCTATTTTTTTGATCATTGCCGATGATCTCTGGTGGCCTCATAATCGTGCGTGTGAAGAACCCTCCTTATTTGGGTCACTTTCCAACTGGGATAC